>NC_056733.1:410315608-410453108 GCF_019279795.1 Protopterus annectens | reverse complement strand
GTTTTTGGAGGTACATTCCTATTTTACCCTGTCACATGATTTTCTGAATCCTTGCCCATAACACATGCTTCTGAAGCTGTTTAGTAAACTAGGAATCAGACTACATGACCAAAATACTGGGGGCACCAATAATATAAAGAAGAGGACCCAGGTGTTACCTCTCTCTTCATCAAAACCAAAAATAAATTTATTTAATGCTCATTAACTGAGTAAATGGTCTGGTTTGCGGACCCCTTTTAGCCACATCCAGGGCCAAGGTGCAAAATAAGGGTCTATATTAGAAGATCAAAGTTTCAAAACTTTGAATCTGATATGGTCGACACCATATGATCGAAGTCTTGAAACTTCAAATCTTTTAATGGAGATCTCCGTACAGTGCGAAAAGGGAAGATTTTCTTTTTCTGCACTGTAGTGTGATCTCAGAGTTGGCATATTTAAGTAGCGGGGAGTGTGGGGGGTGCAGGGGGGCTTGCCCCCTGCTTAGAGCGTTTAAATGGTATGTTTTTGTAGGTTGTTGTGTTTTATTACATTTTCGATGTTTCAAAACTTCAATTATATAGTGTCAACCATATCAGATTAAGAATTTTTAAACTTCGGTAATGTAATTTAGACCCCAGAATAAGATGCATATTTAAAGAACATAATAATTTATACAATACATTGTGGAAATAGGGCTAATGCAAAGGTCAGACTTTTATCGAGTTCATGAAGCACAGCAGGAGACTATGAGTCTAAGACTCAATATTTCATGTAATAGACATATTCTAATAAAAGTCGCAAACAATTCAGAGTGATACAATCTGTATAGTGGTACAGGTATGAGATAAGCACACCATAATATAGACTAGTATAAAAGTTAGTAATAAAATAGCCACACACATAATCAAGAACTTTCTTTCTGTAAAGTAATTCCCAGAACTGTGTTATTTCTCACATTTTGTGAAGAACAGATGTTGTTCTTCTTTCGGCTTGTTTTAGAGGTCGCCACAGCGGGACTCCAGTCCGCTAATGACCGGCAGTAGATCTTTACGATGCCAAGGTGCCAGCCCGACGCCCAACCTTCAACGAAGGCACGCCCATTCACGCATATCTTTCTAATGCCACTTAACCGTGGGGAGGACATGCAGACTCCACACAGAAGGTGTTCCAGCCAAGAATCGAACAGATAAATAGTATTATAGGTTCATCAGTTCATAAGTTAGTACTAGGCTAGCTGCCCTTGTGAGCCATGTTAAGCCTAAACAATTTCCCCTTTTGTTGCTTGAATTTATTTAATTTAATCAATGTCATTTGGTGTTAGATTGGCCTTAACTGTCCCATGGTTGATAATTATATATTATTCCTTGTTAGAATAATCGGATCATACTACAGATAATTTGATGGGACCCATGCATGTCATAAAGCATTTAGGAGCTGCCTCTGTCTATTAGTAGTATAGGGGCAGTCCTGGGTCAAATTTTCTGTTTCTCATCCCATAGCTCCAAGTTGTGCTTGAATATGGACAGGGATGAGCTTTGTTTTATGTGTATGGGGAGTCTGTCCCAGAGCAGTGGTATCTTCTGTGAGATATAACTGTCTCTCCAAACCATTCTGTTGATGGTGTAGAAGAGGCTTATATTCTTATCCCAAGTATTTTTTTGCCATTTGACTTGCCGATGTGCAGTAAATCCATCAGTACCTGGTTGGAGGATGCCTTGTATGCCAGACACAGGTCACCTCTTAGCACTCTGTAGGATACTGAATAGAGTGACAGGGCTTTGAGTTTGTCCATGTAGGATATGTTGGAAAACAGTGGGTGAGAAATAACTAAACTTTGAAGATAAGGTAGAAGGATACACAAGGTTAAAGATGAGTGGAATAAAAGTTTATTCAAGATAGAGGATATAGTAACAATATCTATGAAGCAAGTGCATATGTTTTGTTCAAGCAAGTGAGTTGCAGTGACTTCTTGAATGAGACCAGGATATCTGGCAACATGATGGGCTCAGGCAGAGAGCTCCATCAAGCTGGTGCTAGTTTGGAGAAGGATCTCTCACAGATAGAAAGAGTAAAGGAAGGTCTAGAAAGGAGGAGATAATCTGAATTTCAAAGAAAGTAGTTACTGGTTTTGATACACAATTTATTGCATGTTGGGTACTATCTTTGGTTAATAAGTTTATATGGAAGTGTATTGAGGAGTAGATTAGCCCTATCACTGACTGGTAGCCATTGTCCTTTTGTAAGAGTGTTCAAATCTACTGGAAAAGTTCTTTACTCTGAGGATTTGATGTTCAGTCACGTATATCTCAGTAGTTTTGTGTGCTGACCCCAGGGCTATCATGGACAGTCCGTATTCAAGTCTAGGAAGAAGAACATTTATGGCTATGGGTTGGCGGGCTTCTGCAGTAAGGTGATATGAGATCCTAAAACAGAGCCTTATTTGAGCCAAAACATGTTGAATTTGGGATTTAACATGTTTATAAATTGAAAGCTACTGGTTAAAAAGAAGGGCTAAGTATACTTGTTCAGACACACAGGAGAAAGAGGAAACCTGTAGGGTCTGTGATGGTAATATTGCATAAGTAATTAAGCTTTTGATGAGTGCCAGATAGCATCAGGGATCATTTTAAAGTATTAACAATTAATTTGTTTCTGTAGGCAGGAAGAAGACTTATTCCCTTTAAGGAGAACAATGTCATCAGTGTAGAAGAGGCAGTTGCTATGATAGTTTTGGAATATAATTCATTGCTGCCTACAGATTTTACACCATGTCTTTGATGATATGCTTATGTTTTTGTGACATTGTTGGCACTTTCAGTGTTGTAAACGTGTTTCTGAGAAGTATTCCACAACCATGCTGGGAATGGAAGAGTTATGTGCTATTCAGTATTCAAATGTTATGCTAATTAGGTGTCCACATTTTTGACTGCATGTATATACTTTTCAAGAGTCTTTGTACATACTTTCAATGTCTGCAGGTTGAGAGGCATGTGGTGAGTCTATCCTGCAACACTCACAGCATGAGTCAAGTGGGCTGGGTAGTACAATCCTATGTGCAGACTGAGCTAGACATGAAAACTCACCACTGCATGATAGACAGGTTTCAAAGCAGAACCAGGAACCAGTTGCAATTGTGTTACAGGTCAGCTGATCCCTGTCAAAGATAAAAGATGATAGGCAGAGGGAGCACCACTGCAACCAACCAAAAACATGGAAATGTCAAGAGGAGGATGACAATAAGAAGAACACTGATAAGCTGAGCTGCAACTAAACTTTGACATATGAATTACTAGCATAGCTCTCAACCTCTTAGCACAATATATTTGGACAAAGCCAGAAATAATGGTGGGACAGAGCCCCAGAAATAGGGACAATTTTAAATATTGTTCTTATAAGCTTAAAAAGTTGCTAGAATAAAAGGTCTTGTGTTACCATGCATTTTATGAAAGTTATGAAGTCTAAAACTCAAATGCCCTTCATTATTTAGTGAATTCAGTCCTCACTGATTTGCCAGAGAAATTCAGAAAATCACACATTTTATGAGGAACAGACCAAAAATGTGTGGCAAAAATCAAGACATTCTGTGAAAATCTGGACATTTGAGAGGTATAACTACTAGATATTACAGCACCAGGAACACCAGGGCATATAAACAATAGATTTAAACTGCAGAGCTGGAAATTCAAAACTGTTTGTCAATATCTACCAGTATTATGTGGGAAATACAGTGAATGGTCATTGATACTGGTGCTTTGTCCACAAGCACATGTCAGGTTGCAGAAGATGGACGATAATCATTGCAGCTGAAGGAGAAGAAATGAAAGTGAGCAGAGCATACCATATTGTCTTTCATGCAACACAGGCAGGATTGACCGACACTCAAAAGACATGAAAACTCTAATGTATTTATGTGATGAAGCTTGGACATTCTGGAAAAATGACCCGGCTCATAACTCAAGGGAACAGTATGCTAATTTACGGAACATTACAAAACAAGTGACATGCAGGCATAAAGCTAAATACCTTTGATAAAAAAAAAAAACAATTGCCCTCCTTCACTCCCTAAACAATTCTGACATGAAGTAAATAGCTTTTCTATCTTGGCCACATTCCTTGCTCTACTGGAATCATCTCACCTGTTGATTTTCTCAGAGTATTCTTCAATTTTCCCATGCAGCAGAACATCACATCCTCTCCACACAAATTTACCCAAATCCCCCAGAATATCTCCCATCCTTCTACACCTCCAGAATAACAAGCAAACAGGTTGCACCTCTACAAAAGAAGAGTCTCTAGACTCTCCTTCTGGTCCTGATAGCCTCTGCCTCTGGCTTCTCTATCACTGTAGAGATTTCACATAGTCACCCCACTAGCATACAGCTACAACCTTAGCCTCACAACCAATACCAATACCAAATCATCTATTAAGATATCAGCCTTTATCAGACATTTACTAAGAGATCAGAAACCCTCCTCAGCCTTCAAGTTTCATCCCATGTCAATACTTCCTACATTTGATAAAATATTTGAAAAAAAGTCATTCACAACAAACTCATCACTTACTCTGATGAATAACTCTTAGTTTCTCAGAAACAGTATGGCTTCTGGGCAGGAAGAAGTACAATGACTGCTCGTTGGACACTCACTGATGATATCCTCACTAAAATGGATAAAAGTAAGTTCACTGGGGCATTATTCATTGATCTTATCCATGCCATTGACCTGACAACCTCTCCAACCTATTATCCTGGAGTAAGCTATGAATCTATCTACCCAATGGTTCAAAGATTTCATCACCAGCTGATCTTTTACAGTTGCAATTTGGCTTACCTTATTAGATATAGTCTTTCTTCTTTCAGGAGTTCCTTAGGGATCAATATTTGCTGCAATACTATTCTCTATTTTTTGTAAACAAACTGCCTCTTGACCTACCTTATCTACAGCCCCTCATTTATGCTGATGGCATGGTTATATATACATCCATCACTTCTCACGACATCATCCAAAATAAACTTCAAGCTGACTTTGTGTAACTGAACAATTGGATTTGTTCTAAAAACTACTCCTCAACCCTAAAAATCAAATTCATGCTGTTTGCTGGGAAGAAAAATCTCACTAAATATACTATCCCTCTCTTCTCAAGGACCTAGACAACAGCCTAATTGAATCCTTCTTACCATTTATGTACTGTAGCACTTTGTTGTACTAAACCCTCAACTTCCAAGACTACATTCAACAAGTCAGATCCAAGGTCAACTACCTCCTATTCTGGCCCCAAAAATATTTAATTTCCTCTCATAACCTGCTACAGCAGCCTTAGGGAAAAGTGTCCTGCTTGCACAACTAGAATATGGCATACCTATTTTCACTACTGCATTACAAATAATAATAAAACCTTACAATCTTTTCTACTAAAATCTGCCATTTCAATACCAACTCACCTCAGCATGAACATCACTGCAACACCTTTGAAGAGGCAAATTGGCTATCTATTCAAGGAAGAGCCAGCCTCCTTGGCTCCCTTCTCTTCAACTGCTATGCCAAGCCCCCCCCCCACAGCTATGAGACTGACTATATCCAAGCCACACTACAACTCAAGAGCCAGTCCACTAATGACCCTTTTTTAATAACACTATACACTAAACTTCATTCTGAAGACCACAGTTTTATTTGTTCTTGTCACTAAACTGTTGCAATAATTGTCATCTGATCTTACTGAAATCAGAGACTATAAACAGTTCAGACCTCAATTCAAACAGTATCTAAATGAACAGAATAAGTGCGCATGTCAGAACACAGGCCATGTCACTCAACTGCCATGGCTGTACTATTTCATTCATCACTGAAAACCGTGGCTGCTTAATCTCCTAATCTCTCCAACTTATAAACGCCTATCCACTGCATCCCCATCTGCTCTGTCCATGCCCTACTATATATCTAATGTCCACTTCTCTTGTTATTAGCTCTTCTGTTGTAGCTGGTAGTATTATACAGTTTCAGCTCTCTCCACTGGTAAAATTTCCCTCCATACTTGGAAGTACTGTGTCTGTTCTTTTAGATGCAGCACATGTACCTCACCTGTAACACCTGTATTATACATTGAATAATCCTGGTCCTACTTTTTTTAAACCTTCTTGCAATATATACATGCACACACACACACACACACACACACACACACACACACACACACACACACACACACACACACATATATATATATATATATATATATATAAAGAGACAGAGAGGGAGAGATATTGTTTACATCTATGTTATTTTATGTTGCTATACTGTATAATATTGTTATACTTTTAATCTGAAATTACTGTTGCCACTATATATGTTACTTGGGCTGAGACTGCAAATTTGATCAGTGCTCTACTCTGGTAAACAAAATTAAATAAATGCAAAGTTAAGAACTGATAATCAGACTTACATTTTGCACTGTTGAATTCATCCAGAGACTTGTTTATAAAACTGAGTTTTTAATGTGGGTTATTCAAAATGTACCACCAGGTAACCCCAACTGCCAAATGGCTGCTTTTTACTATCCACATTATAATTTGTCTGTGTTCAGTTATTCAGTGTACAACAGAAGATGGTATTTGGAAATAAAGATGTGAATATGGCTTATTTATTTCTTCATAAAGAAGTTCTACTGGCACAGCTTGACCTCAACCCCCTTCTCCCATCTCCATACTTCTATTAACTGATACGAAAAACTGGACAAGAATGCAGGTGAGGAAGGATGGCTGCCGTTCTGTGTTTTTGATATAACAATAGCATTAATGCAGTGGAAAGGCAGAATGAACAGATATGCTTCCAAATACTGAGGATCTCAATGGAGAGGAGAAAAACAACAACTGTTTATAATGAGGTATACAGACACCTAAAACGGACAAGGCAGAAAAAAGTAAATGATAAAATTAATCCAGTGAATGGTTAATAGGATGGAAGTGAAAATGCAGTGGTTCCTTAAAAGTCACGGCATCAAATCACAATGGAGATTGTGAAACTCCTCAACATACAACTGTACAACAAGATAAGAAAGCAACTGGACTACTCTGACATTCCCCACAATAGTTAAACAACTCAATGTTATATAAAAAGGATACTGTGAAAGGGGGCTTCATCCCACTACATACCATCATTTATTATATGATACTAACTCTATACTGGACAGAAATTTTACTTTCTACTAGTTGGAGATGTGCATGTGAAGTGAGTCAGTCAGACAGTGTCAGTGTCACCTGGGAAGCCATCATTTAGATGACAGGTAAACAAGAAGATTCAATATATGAAATGCTATGACAAAGAACAGAGACATACATGTTAACAAGCAACTTGGCCCAACTTGTCTGCCCATTTCTACACTGACCAGGGAAACAGTTGAGACTATATAACCAACAGTTTATATTTCCCCCCCAAATATGCATTTCTGGTTTTGTTGCTACAGCTTTTCAGGAAGGTTATTTCAATTATCTAGCAGCCATACTCACTCAGAGAAATTTCATTAGATCCCTCCTTAGTTACTCACTTTCTATTTTCAAATGTTTTCTTTTTTTCCCTCTTATTTTGAAATATAATATATATTTGAGGTCTGTGGATTCTTTTGAGATAGTTAAAAGTTTCTACCCTGTCTCCTTTGAACTGTTTCTTTAAGACTACTATACATCTTAAATAATTTCAAGGTATCTTGATAGTGTTTTAGATGTAAACTATGCATCATTTCTGTTGCAACCCTAACCCAAATAGAGGTCTCAATACCTTATCAAAGATGTAGCCTCCAAAACTGAATACAATATAGAAAGTGAGGCCTTACGAAGGAATATAGCTGTAAATCCAAAGACTGGCTGTGGGAAGTCCAGTATTTCAGGACTAGTTGTACGAACTTGAAAGGGAGATTCCTTTTCCCCTGGCAGTGTGGTGAACCCGAGTAGGTTACCCCCCACATAGGGATGGAATGGGGGGACAGGGGACTTTGTTCCCTGTAGAAAATGCTAAATGATTTTCACAAGAAATGCCTGTTTGCACATTTTAGCCCTGAAGAACTTTGAAAAACAGTTCTCTGATTTCCAATTTACTTCCTTTACCATTGTCTGTCTATAAAGAGAAATAATAATTTCTTGCTTTCTGATGTTGATGCTTTTTACAGTACATCTTAGTATACCGCTAGTCTTTTTTTGCTGTTGTCTCACATTGTTTACTTACTTTTGGTCATTTAATATGACTTTTCTAAATCCCTTCCATTATCAACTGCTTTTTGCTGCTGTCTCACACTGTCTACTTACTTTTGATAATTTAATATGACTTTTCTAAATCCCTTTCATTATCAACTGCTTTTTGCTGCTGTCTCACATTGTTTACTTACTTTTGGTCATTTATAGGTTCATAGGTTCATACTAGGCTATCTGCCCAAGGGCATTTATAAGCCTAGCCCATAGTTATGTGGCTTTCGCCACCCCTTTAGTTTGAATAAAAACTATGCCTATCATTTTTCTGTGCCTCTGTCAAGCAGTGACACTGAAGTAATCCCTGGGGTATATCTGCGATCTCCCATCCATTGGTCAAGATTCCTCTTGAACAAGGCCAGCGAGGTGCTCTGCCTCACATGTACCGGGATTTTGTTCCACAGCATAGGGAGTCTCTGGGTGATGAATCTGTCCCTCCAGCACGTTCTATTTATAACCGTGTCAAGGTTTAAGTCTCCGCCCTTGTGGTTCTGAGGGATCTAGATTTTTTGAGGTGAAGCATATTCATCAAATCTGGGTTTGACATGGCCTTATATGTCAGGCACAGGTCACCTCTGAGCAAGCGGTATGAGACTGAATAAAGCTGGAGTTCTTTCAGTCGGGCAGCATAAGACATATTTTTGAGACCCTTTATCCTTTTGGTGAGGAACTTTTGGGGCCTTTCAAGCTGCAGCAGGTGTCTGGTCAGATACATTCCAAACGGGGCATTGTACTCAATCATAGGTCTAATGAGTGATGAGTACAGCGGGACGATGACCTCCCTTGATCTAGATGTGAATCCCTTCATGATCAGGTGGGCGATATAGAAGGTTTTCCTAACTACTTTAGCAACATGAGTGTCAAACGAAAGGCTACTGTCAACTTGGGTCCCCAGATCCCGGATGACATTTTCTGTGCTCAGTGGATTGCCACCTATATGGTAGCTAGGGGTAACCTTGTTTTTCCCGAAGGGTATGACTATGCATTTTTTGGCGTTTAACTTCAGGCCATGGCTCTGGCACCAGTTATCCATTTCTGTGAGGCCCTTCTGGAGGATATCTGTGTCAGATGTGTTTTCGACTATAGCACCCAGTTTGCAGTCATCTGCAAACTTTGTCAGCCATAACCCTCCTGTGTTTGCTTGTACTTCAGAAAAGTAGATGCCGAACAAGAGTGGACCCAGGACTGAGCCCTGTGGGACACCACTTGTGACAGGCTTTGAGTCTGACATGGCTCCAGCAACTCTGACCCTGTGGGTTCTGTCACTTAGCCAGTTTGCAACCCATCTTGTGATGTATGGGTTTACATTCAAGCTGATGAGTTTTTCGATGATACCTGAATGGGGTATTGTGTCAAGGCCTTTGCCAGGTCGAGGTAGGCTGTATGGACTGCCTTTCCCTCATCAATGGCCTTGGTGACTGTCTCGAAAAAGTCAACCAAGTTTAAGAGGCAGGATCTGCCTTTGACAAAGCCAAACTGAGTTGGATCCAAAGTCTGCAAGTTCCCTATGTCTTTATTTATGAGTTCCATTATGATCCTCTCCATGGCTTTGCAGATAAGGCTTGTCAAGCTAATGGGGCGGTAATTTCCAGGGTCTGTGGAGGCACCGCCCTTATGAAGTGGGACCACAGTCGCCGTGCGCCACTCCTTGGGTACGTATCCTGAGGTGAGGCTAAGATTAAACAGCTGTCCTAACTGTGGGTTTAATTCCTCGTTGAGTTCATGAAGCACACAGCCGGGGACACCATCCGGTCCCATGGATGCTGTGTTTTTTGCCTTAGTGAGGGCAGTTCTCACCTGGGCGTTGGAGATGTTTGGGGGCTACAATCCTCTGGAATAGATATCTCTCCTTTTGTGGGGGAGGAGGAGTTTGCACTGAACCTGTCAGCCAGTATGTTAGCAATGTGTGTAGGTTCAGTAATTTTCACATCATTTTGAACTAATTCTGAGCATATCTGGGAGTTTCCTCCTAGGTTTCTAACATAGCTAAAGAAGGCCTTATGATTGTCTTTAGAGTCCTTGGCGATTTTTCTCTCAAAATTTGCCTTGGATGATTTTATGAGAGCTCTTAGTTTTTTACTTATAATGATCAAAGGTGTCTTACCTTTCAAGGATTTTGCTCTATCTTGTAGTAGCTTCCTCCTTTTGTTGTAGAGCTTGTTTATGGCTGGGGTCCACCAGACTGGATGCTTGCCTTTGGTACAGAGAGTCTTAGTTTTGTTTGGGATTGCCTGATCCATGCAGTCCTGTGGGTGCTGGTAGAAGGCATTTGTAAGTGATTCAGCGGTTTGAGTAATGTTTACCACTGGCTCAGGGGCCTTAAAGGAGACCACACTAGTTTTTAGAAGTGTGAAATCGGCTTTTGAGAAGTTTTTCACTGTGGTCTTTTTTGTTTCAGGTGGGGCGGGATGAGGACCTCCAGCGAGATTAGTTTATGATCTGATCTCACCAGTGAGGGGTATACTTCGGTGTTGAACATTTTGATCCCATGTTCGTGATGATGAGATCAAGTATGTTTTCTCCTCTTGTGGGGATGGTGACTAGTTGTTCCATGGCATTTGAGTTTATGAACTCCAGGAATCTTTGGGTTAGAGTGTTCGGGCTTGAGTAGTGTTCCCAGTCTATATTAGGGTAGTTGAAGTCACCTAGTATGATGGTGTTTGGAGATACATTTATCCCTCCAATGTTTTCAGGAAGGCCATGTGAGGTTCCTGAGTTTGAGAGGGTGGCCTGTAACATGCTACAAATTGCAGAGCAGTCTTGCCTATGGTTAATTGCACCTGGATGGTCTCCGATGCATCGTGCGTTGCCACCAACCTTGAGGTGTGGGTGTCCTTTATGAATATGGACACCCCTCCTTTCTTGGTGTTGTCCGGATTTTGGGGCCGGAACGCATGATATGAGGTGAAACCTGTTAGTGCTGGGGTGCTCTCAGGAGCCTTGAACCAGGTTTCTGTCACAGCACAGACATCGATGTTCTCCATATTGAGAAGGGCCTCGAGTGCGTGCATCTTGAGAGTGAGATTTCTGGCATTGAGCAGCATTACCCTTAGTTTTTTTCCTTTTTGGTGTTCTAGGGTGGTAGGTTTAGAATTTGAGCCTTGCCTAAAAAAGGCACTATGGGGGTGGCAAGAGCCTTTGCCAATATCCGGAAGCCCAGGGGTGACAGGTGCAAGCCGTCCCTTGCAAAGCACCGTGGCTTGTCCAGCATGTCATCCCAGGCAGACAGACATTGGATCCCCTTTGAATGACACCAGAATTTAAGCCAATTATTAAAGCTGATCATCTTATCACTGTATTGTGGCATCATTCTAGGTGAAGGTAGGATACTGCTCAAGGTCAGGGTCATACCTGCCTGGGCTACATAATCAGAGAGCTCCTCGATGTCCCTTTTCATGTAGTCCAAGGAGGTACGTCTCGGGTCGTTGACACCAGCGTGGACAATGACTGAGTCGTACTTGTACCTGCTGTTGAGAGACCTGAGTGCTTGCGTTATGTGGCGGATTCTAGCGCCCGACAGGCAGCTTACTGTGACCTTCTCCTTACTCAGTCTGGTGAGCGGGACATCAGTGTGTCTGACTATGGAATCACCAATGACAAGTGTGTCTGGCATTTTGTTTGGCCTTAAGGGCTGTGACTGTTTGACACTCTGACTGTGTGGTCTATGTGTTGCATGTGTTGGGTCGTGAGGTGGTAGTTGTTTGGGTGTCTGCTTTGGTGGCCTCTGCTGTTTTGGTAAATTTTTGATCAGAGCCTCCGAGTATGTCTTTGTGTGAGTATGTGTATGATTTGAAGTTGTGATGGTACCATGTGTGACTGGGTATGTATTGTGTGTGGTTACCTTCTCCTCCTGTCTGGTCTTGCCAGTCCTATGTTGAGAGAGCTCAGCCTCCAGTTTGGCCGTATAGTTGCATCTCTCGCATGTATTTGTGTTTTGTGGGAGAAGGAGAGGATTGTCTGTGTACATGAGGCAATTGTAACATTGCCTCAATATTCCCAGGTTCACCAGTTGAGCTGGAGAGGACACTAGCAACTGATCCCTCGACATACTAGAAGTAGTAGATAAAGAGACTTTCAAAGGACTCCGGGGGAAGTGGGTTTTAGGCTGGTGGGGTACTATCTATAATAAGAGTGCTTTATCAAGGTGCAAGTACTGTAGGAGTAAGTGCTAGGCTTTAGAGATAGAGAATAGTCTACTTGGGAATCAAGTAGAGATGAACTTTTCAGTTATAGGATATGCTGGTTAGATCAGCAGTACAGCTCGAGGAAGGTAGTTCTAAGGGACAATTTGAAGAGTGGAATTTAGATGGCCCGAATAGTTTAACCTTGTTTAACCGCCGCTGCTCTTGTGTGCAACAGTGGCAACTCCGCACTAACGCGCGTTTAGCGTGTTTTATAGCAGGGGGCTGAAGGGAGCTAGGAATTGGCCCAAAACGACCAATGGACTACTAGTTTCTGGCTGAAACTTCACCAAATCGGACAAAAAGGCCGCTCAGTGCTTCCCACTCCCACTGGTAAGCAAAGAAACTTCCCTCCTTCCTAATAAGGCAATGGATCAGTAACAGGAACTAAAAACAAAGCCCAGGGATCAGCAACTCTGAAACTGGACTACTCTAGTTCAATAAGGCGGGAAAACAAGAGATTTTTTTGTTTTATTACAGAGATAAGGAAATAAACAGAGGGTAATGCTATAAATTGTGTCACTCAGCTAGCGACTTTAGTGTGTAGCCTACAGAAACAATTTGCAACAATTAGTAACTTAAAGTGCAATAAACAGTGTAAAATGCAGAAATCACTTAAAGTAGCAGTAAAACAGGCGAAATGCAGTCGCTAGCTTAATAACAGTGGGAAAGCCACAAAAATACTTATATCTGGTAGAAAGTCACTCTTTTAGCTCTCTGCTGCTTGGATCACTCTGCAGGCCACCACGAGGATCTGTGCTGAGTTGGTACAAGCTGGAAAACGCGTGTTTAGCGTGTTTTATAGCAGGGGCTGAAAGGAGCTAGGAATTGGCCCAAAAGACCAATTGGCTACTTGTTTCTGGCTGAAACTTCACCAATTCGGACAAAAGGCGCTCAGTGCTTCCCACTCCCACTGGTAAGCAAAGAAACTTCCCTCCTTCCTAATAAGGCAATGGATCAGTAACAGGAACTAAAAACAAAGCCCAGGGATCAGCAACTCTGAAACTGGACTACTCTAGTTCAGTAAGGTGGGAAAACAAGAGATTTTTTTTTTTTACAGAGACAAGGAAAAAACAGACAGTAAATGCTATAAATGCTTTTAAGCGGCTAGCACACTTGAGTGTGTTAGCCTACAGGTAAAATTAAGCAACAAATAACTTTTTAAGAGTGCAAAACAGTTAATCAACACAAAAACAGTTTAAATAGAATGCAGAGCTGTATAAACAGGCTAAGATGCAGTCGCTAAGCAGTAAATATTCAAAAAGCCAGAAAAAAATACTTAAATCAGTTATAGCAAATACAGTTATAACAAATGCTCTGAAATATACTGTATATTTCCAATATGTTTGAGAAGGACAGTCAGAACACAAGAAGGTTCAGGCGAAAAAGAAAAAAAAAGTTTTGTTTTACTTTTTGAAAAGGGAAAAAGGAGGAACAGAAGGCCTTATCAAATGTTCTCTCTGTATTAAGAAGAATGAGCTAATGACACTAGACTGGGAGGTGTGTCACAGTAGAGGCGGGCAACTGCAAAGCCACCAAGTATATAAGCACTACAGAGTCAAATGAAAGTTTTTAAACAGATAAGGATTTGTGAAGATTCTGAATAGACAAAGTGCTTTATATATATTAAATTATAAAAACAGTAATCTGTAAAAATAATCAAAAGATACTTATATTTTGTAGCTCAGTTGCGGTCAAACAACTTCTCCAGCCTGCACTGTGTGCAAATATGACTTTTCTAAATCCCTTTCATTATCAATCGCTTTTTGCTGCTGTCTCACATTGTTTACTTACTTTTGGTCATTTAATATGACTTTTCTAAATCCCTTTCATTATCAATCGCTTTTTGCTGCTGTCTCACATTGTTTACTTACTTTTGGTCATTTAATATGACTTTTCTAAATCCCTTTCATTATCAATCGCTTTTTGCTGCTGTCTCACATTGTTTACTTACTTTTGGTCATTTAATATGACTTTTCTAAATCCCTTTCATTATCAATTGCTTTTTGCTGCTGTCTCACATTGTTTACTTACTTTTGGTCATTTAATATGACTTTTCTAAATCCCTTTCATTATCAATCGCTTTTTGCTGCTGTCTCACATTGTTTACTTACTTTTGGTCATTTAATATGACTTTTCTAAATCCCTTTCATTATCAGCTGTTACTGCTTTCTTTTCAGTTATGTACTCCTTTCCTATGTATTTAGGGGTTTGCAGTGAAGCATCATGTCTCTTTTAGTTAAGATGAGATGCATATCATTGTATTTATAAAATCCAAACCCTAAAACCATCATAGACATACAATTAATGTAGAAAACAGAGCAAAACAAAACAAACAAGAAAAGGCCCTCATTTTTGTTGGGGGTGGGGGGGGGGGCTGTGCCCTGTTCACATCCCTGCTCTCTCTATATACCATCTTTGAGGTTGCACAGACTGAGAGAAGATGGAACAGTGTTACAGACAAGAAATTCAGATAACGTTTGTTCTGTGTGTGACATCACAATCATGGGGAATCTGAGATAAAGCAAGTTCTGACATACTAAGAAGTCGACAGAATGTTAAAGCAACTAAACAGCGATGACATTTTCAGAGCCAGTTAAGAAGTTTGTGATCAGCAGTAGTGCTCGTTTTTGCTTCCCAGATGTATTATCATTGACAGTTATTGCAGTGTGTTTTAGATAACTTCTCCAGTGTTTGCCAAACCTCTTCTTACCCTTTCTACAACTTTATGTATATCAGTCCTGTTGCTTAATTTTGTGCCATTAGCAAAAAGGCTATCCTTGTCACTTACAAAGGCATTGAAAATGACTGTCCTCAGTATTGACCTTTGCAGTTCCCCCAGTCATCATCTGTTCATCTGGTTGGTTTAATTCACTATGAACCTTTGTTTTCTATTACCTGGACATTGTTTTATTTATCTTTTAGTCCTCCTCAAATCTCTTATCTTTTTCATTGCAAAAATGACCTTTTTTAACTTTACCTGTTTTTAATTATGCCCTTTTCACTGTGCTTTCTGTATTCTTCTTTACAATATTTCACATGTTGCTGATCTGTATACTCTTTTATGATACTTTTATTACTTTTTAAATCTGTTTGTATAATATATTTGCATTATTAGTGTAACTTTCCTAATATGTTTCATTTTAACTTTTGTAAAAAGGGGGCTTTGTTACCCAGATGGAGTATCCTGGTAAACAAACACTAAATAAATACTATTTTATGCTACCACTGTAGGACCGATTGCAAACCGTTGTCATTTCCCCATTAACATATGTTGTGATGCTATGCCAAATGCCTTACTAAGTCTAAATATACCACTGTCGCAGGCACTTTCGAATCTTATATCCTTTGACACACAATCAAAGAAATTTCTTTGAATTAAGAACTGATTTAGTGTGTGTGTATTAAAATGTGATATATTACTACCAGTAGGTTCACAAATGACAGCAACTGTGAAATAGATTTTATAAAATATTTTCTTACAATGATGTCACTGGAAGTTGCATTAGATTACATTATAAATTAATCTAGTTGTCTATTTTATTTTTTTAAGTATCTGAAAATGGTATATAATGAATGAAAGGCTCGGAATGGTTCTTTATTACTTAATGCAGATAAAGGCTTCTTATAATGAAGATATTTCTGGTATCATAGATAAATTCTTCCGGCTAAATGTCAATCCCTGACTGAGGAGGTTGGGGTGGGCAGCTCTACCTGCTCCAAATAAAATGTCACTAGAGGTGTACCCCAGGGTTTAGGCATTGGGGCACTCCTCTATGGCATTTAATTCTTGGAGGTCAAAGTTAATGTTAAGGGTTTGTGGATGACCAAGTTTGCACATGACTGAAAACTTGGTGCCATCTTAAACTCCTCAGAGGACACCAAGCTCCTCTAAGAAGGCCTACCCCAGACAAATAGCTGGTGTCAAAACTATGGACTAAAACAAAATGACACGTATAGAATTACATCAGTTGACAAGCATGACTCTCCTTGTGGCGCTCACATTGACAACAAATCTTTGAAAAGTGATCCCATAGTTAGACATCTGGGAACCTCTGTAGATGATGAACTGTCCTTTTATGACCACGTATCCATGGGTTTAAGGAAGTCCTTTTTCATCAGACAGCTTATATCTAAAGATATTGCTTCCATATCCAAGAATATAATCATTTTACTGTACTCAACACTCATTAGGCCAATCATTGAGTATACAACAGTGCTGAACATCCATATCAGTGACTGCATGAAATAAAGAATAAGGAACATCAGCATCATAACAGGAAACCATAAGACTATTCCATTCACTTTCAACAGCCTTAACACTGAAGTACAAGAATATAGCAGAAATTTTCTGGGTGCTTGTTAGTCTAATGGTGTTGAGTTTTATTCAGGATGAAATGTACTGCAGGTTTGATCCTGTGAACAAGAGTTTTTGTTGTTGTTTTAGTTATGGTCCCATTCCCTTCCTGTTCAATATTATGATTGCAGTTTATTTATTTATTTAGTATTAGTTGTATTTACTCTTAGTGCTAGATGTGGGTGGCCACGGTGATGCAGCGGTTAGTGTTGCCACCTCACAGCAAGAGGTTCTCTGGTTCGATCCTTGGCTGGGGTGCCTTCTGTGCAGAGTCTGCATGTCCTCCCTGTGGTTATGTGGGTTTCCTCCCACATCCCAAAGACATGCTGTAGGTGGATTTGACACTCTAAAATTAGCCCTAGGTGTGAGTGTGTGCATGTGTGCCTTCTGTGGCAGGTTGGAGCCGGGCTGGCAACTCAACACCGTAAAACTCCACTGCCAATCATGAGTGGACAGGTGATCCACTGTGGTGACCCCTAACTGGGAAAAGCTGAAAGAAGACTCTTAGAGCTAGATGTATGTACTGTTGTGTTGGAGTATATGTTTTTTTTAGCCTGTTAGAGCATGAGGTTGGATAAAGTATGTGGTTATCTGTCTTTAGTTAGTTGTTTCTGGGGATATTTTGTGCCACACATTAGGAAGTGTGCTGCAGCCTTATGTTGCCCTATTCTGATGTTGATATTCTCTAGTTATTATCTTAATTAATGACATGGCCATTAAGCACTATCTAGAAGGCCATATGCTGCTTGATGTTACAGGATTTGATTGGAATGTAGGTTAACTCTCTCTCTCTCTCTCTCTCTATATATATATATATATATATATATATACACACACACACACACACACACACACACACACACATACATAGATGTATATGTATATGTATGTATGTATGAATGATTATACTCATCTTTGTTGAACAACTCTAAACTTGAACCACTCTTCATAGGCTCACAATGTCATATAGTAGCTATATTGAAAAGCAATACAAATAAAATATATATATTTTTAAAGGAAGTGTCACAGAACATCCAGGTGGACAGAATTTTTGGTAGACTGGCAGTCTCCACACTCCAAGACTGTGTAAGTGGATTTTGACACAGGTTTAGTAGTTACCTCTGCCCTGAACCCCACCTAGTCTAAAGCTGGTCCAACTCAGAGTTGTACACAGAAGGCTGCTGTAGATTGTGTGTGTGGGGGGGGGGAGGGGTGGGGGGGCTGGGGACAATGTCTTTATTTCTTTAATTAACCCCCAAACTTCAAAATGTACACAGATCACTACATTGTGTGCTGGGCAGGAGACAGTGTGGTCATTAACTCTTTAACTTTGCTCACATACATCAGAGGTGTGCACAGAGGGTCACTCTAGCTTGTATAGGAGCAGTGCACTGTGTAAAAAAACAAGGTGGAAACATTACTTTCATCATTATTTTTCTCACCTTCCTCACAATCAAACACCAGCTGCATCCATCTTTTGGGAGAGGGAAAAGAAGCATCCTTTTTATACATGTCTGACAGCAACAGGTTTGATCATTATTTTTCAGTTTGCACACAATCAAACGTTGGAAGCATATAGTAAGCATGCTGTCTGTATATGTTTGATAGTAATAGGTTAAAAACACTGAGCTATGTTATGTTTTATTTATTTTTTCAATTACTTCCCAGTCTGATATCAGAGAAGTTTACAGATGGTGGCAGTCTTTGAGGGAAGGGGTCAGGAGGCAAACTGTATAAATGTATGACAGCAGCAACTTGAAATATAAGACTGTGGCCATTTGTGCCTTAATTTGCATCCCAATCTAACACCTGAAGGGGGCGCATAGAAACTGACTTTTTTGTGTGTGGGGGTTAGTCTGGCAGGTACTGTTGTCAGCTATGATTTCTGTATCCTCAGAAGCCTTTGTCTTCTCAGTCTATTGTGAACCCCTATTTTTCACCTTTGAGCATTATGTCCTAGATACAACTTATCACTGAATTTCTTTCCTTACTCATGACTTTTGTTCAGGACATCATTAGAAAGGATGAAAAAAAAGTTCTGAAGCTCTGAAATGCACCTCTGAGAGTCCATAATCTTCTGGCTTTTGGGTGTTTAGCAGCCCTCAAACCTCCAGCTTAATTCAGTTATTTCCTCCACAGCTATTACAGTGCAGTATTGGTCAGTTAGTGTGTATTTGAAAGTATGTTGGAAAAAGCAAAGTTGAAGAGTAAGACTGATTTTTTTTTCCTTTAACCATGATTTTGTTCAGGTCATCATGAAAATCAAAAGGTTGTTTAAAAAACTCTAAAATGAACCTCAGAGCATTTAGAACCCCCATGGCGTCTGGTATCTTAGCAGCCCCCAGACCACTGGCTTAATGCAACAAGTATTTCCTTGAATGTTACTGCAATGTACTCTTAGTCAGACAGTTTGTGTTGAAAGGGTGCAAGAAAGAGCAAGGTTGAACAAGTAACAGTGACTTTCTTTCCTTAATCATGAATTTTGTTCAGGTTATCAATGGATGAGTATCTTATTTAAAATAAGACTCTAAAATGCACCTCAGAGTATCTGGAACACCCATGACATCTGTATGTGTGTGTGCGTGGGTGTGTGTGTCTGCAATAGACAGTGGAGTGGGCATTGTGGAGACCTTTACCTAGGGCACCAGTTCACCTCAGGCTGACTCTGATCTGGTGGGTGTATTAGCAGTGGGCAATTAACATGAAGTATGGGAATCTGAAACTGTCAGCTGCTGTTAAATGAATTTTAGACAGTAGTGGACTTTTATGTTTTCATTCTCCAGTAAGATTTTGTGAACATAATTTTACCACTTGACTTCAACATTTCTTGTTTTCAATGCAGTTTTTTGTTGAGGTCATCTTGGACTAGGATTAAACTGTCATTTATAGCCTTGGCTAGTAGTACAATATTTTAAGATGTTTTAGGATTACAGTTCTCTAAGCTTTTAAGAGAAAATTTGGACTGGGGCTTCACTGAGTTAGATTTTGAAAAACTTATCTGTATGGTTCTTAAAAAAACAACCAGCAAGAAAACATCACCATGTTCTGGCAACATACTGTACAGACTGCAACTCCCCACACTTATTGTGTTGAGGTTTTTCTTAATCATTATAAGGAAAAGATCAGTGGTGACTGTGAGCAAAGAAAAGTGTGTTGTAATAATAAAAGTAAATAACTTAAAATGTGAGGTGGCACAATGGTGCAGAGGCTAATAGTGCTTTCTCACATTGTTTGGCTCTCCAGTTTAGTTTCCAGTCTGGGGTGCCTTCTGAGGTGACATTTCTATAATCTGTCTATACCTGCATGGGGTTTTTGCTGGGGTTTATGGTTTTCTTCCAGTTCTCCAAGTCAAGACATTTGGCTGATGGATTGTCAAAGTTCCAAATTGCCGCCAAGTTAGTGTGCATGTGCGTGTGCATCTTGTAGTGGACTGACATCCCTTTCAGCACAGAGCTCCTGCCTTATGCACATTGCTTTTTGGTTTAGGCTCCATCTCCATTTGATCCTGAAATGAATAAGCAGGTGATGGAAATGAATTAATGAAAATCTTAACTTAAAGTGCAAAGAAGGGAAAGGATTGCATGTTTTAGTTAGTACAATAATAGGTTACCACAGGCTCTAACATGTAGTAATTTATTCTTCAAATCTGTGTGGTGTAGTGTATACTAATGTTTTACTCCTGTGTTAGAAAACCAGTAGGTTGTTACTGGTCTTCAACCCCCAAAAAACATGTTAAGTTACAGAAGACTGCCTCACTGCTTTGAAAATGCTGTCATTAATGTACATTGGGTGTTACAGTTTATAAAAGTACAGTCTGCAGATGTAAAGTTTATACTATTGTTCAGGATTTCTGATATCTGGCTGACTTCCTACTGGTCAATAGACAACTGACTTATACAAGTTGTCTGAAGCAGGAAAACTGCTGATGGCTAGAGTGGCTGAAGTATCTCCCTCCAGTACTGGTCAGCAGCAGCAAATGTACATTGGTGGCTAGCAGATAGCAAGAGGGAAGCTTGCGTCACCTCTACACCAAAGAGGAAGAGACAAGTAATATTAAGATAGGGCCATCTTAGTGCACTTCCAGACAGCACAACTGAATTCATAGCCTCCTGAATTTGTGCCAGTTTTGTTTTTCATTATAAACTGTCACACTTACCAGTACTATACTATAAAAACTGTAATGTCAGTATAGCTAACTGCAGTCTTTTGCCATACACCCAACCCCTGCTTCTATTGCAGTGGTGCATCATTTTGTCCCCCCACATTATCTGCACCCTGTGGAGCCTCACTGTCTTTCAGCCAAGTCCTCATGAGTCCATGCATTCTGCCGCTTTGGCCAGCCCCCTTACTGTACATTTGCTGATGTGAATCAATACAATAGGGGTGCATTCAGCTACTGTGCCTGTCAACACTTTTGCAGTGTCATCCAGATTGTATTAGCCTGCTGTCCATCAACCAGTCAGGTGTCATCCAATCACTGTAAATATTGATGTTCATTATATTGCTTTGATTTATTTGAGCTTTTGTGTGGTGAATATTTAAGAAATGAAACTATAGTAGCCTAAAGCATGCTAAGTCAGCACCAATGTGGAGAGAAAAAGCATGGACATAGATCATGGTATGTGATTACACATATCTGTCTCTGCCACAACTCCTTAAGAAATAAGGTTATGGAAGGGCATACAAAAGTAAATAAAAGCTGGACCTCATAAAGTAATTACTTCTCCACATTTATTTCTGCCATAGAGTTCTGCAACCTTAAAGTGGGAACTGCTTGCTTAACAAAAACAGAAGTAGAAGGGGCTAAAGTGGACTTGTGCCACCTTCCAAATTATAACAAAAATCAGAATGGCCATTTTGTGTTGTATTAAAAATATAAATAACTGCTTCACTTCGCTAAATTATATTAATCACGGTTTAAATTTGTGGGTTTCTCAGCACTTTCGCTGCTTCAACTTTACTTTTAATAGCGCTACATTTATTCAAAGGTGTTTCTAGAAGTATGTTTGTTGCAGTGCCTTCATGTACAGCAGAAAGCAAATGAAGGCATATTCCTTAAAGCAGTAGAGCACATTTTGAAGTGGACATGAAAAAGTAAATATTAGCCTCGCAGTGCAGGTGATTTAATATCATATTACCCCTACTTGTCTGGTAAGCTGGTTTCTACACTCATTATAAAGGCATGTTGATTAGGTTAATTTGTTAACATAATGTATTATTACTGGATTTAAAATGACAAGCTTTTCTTTTTTTTTTTTAAATCCTTTGTTCTCATTATCACTAGCTTGCATAACAAAATGAAATAAGATATGGATTTATTTAATTTATCACATCATATCGAGGGCTAGTTTATATAGTAGCCATATTATGTAACATATTTCAGATGTCATATGTCCCACCTTGAGTGTTTCTTTCTCTAATAAACAGCGTTAAATCTCTGCTGTATCTAACAGTAGCAGTCAGTTGCCATTTCAAGTAAGAATAGCCAGAAGCATAAGAAATGTCATGCCTGTGTTCCTTTGTTTTACTTTAGCCGAAAAATAAAACTATGAGTGAAATCATAGTTTCACATAAATGCTCAAATATGATAAATACATTTCTTTATCATTTTCAAAGATACATTCAATTAGTTAAAAGTACTTAAGGTTTTCATTTTTGTTCATTTGTTAACAAGTAAACTCAACTAAGTACAAATGCCTCTTTTCAGGAAATCCTAGGAGCACTGTCTGGTTAAGGGACCTGTTCGGAATCATACAGACAGGTAAATAAAGACCATGAAAATCCAATGCAGTACTAGAGGATGATATCTGTTAGCAAGTCATAGCCTTAGTCTTTTGCACTGAGCTACCAGACTTTGCTTTACTCCTGCAGTTTGCTTCTTAGAGCCACATACTGGAGTGGCATTTGTTATCCTACTGTTAAATGTTTTACATTGTTTGAAGTACCTGTATTAAGACTGAAAATGTTAATGTATAAGAGTCAGTAGTGATGAAAATGTAAATGTTCGGCATCATTGGTGCTATTTCTTCAGCCTGTTACTCCATCAGAGCATTATGAAACATGAGCCATGCAGTAAGCATATTGTGTTTCTAGTAACTGCAGTCAGCAGTTGTGCTTTATTAAACAATAACAAAACAGGTTGTATGACATTTCTGTTATGGATGAGAGCAGATGATCTCCATGCAGTACATAGCTTTAAAGAATTAATGATAAGAAGGAACATAATTTTGGAAGAGGACTTGTCAATAACTGAGTTACATAAGAGTGACACAAGATTGTGTGTCTGTTTGATTGATGCTGGAAGAACCCTGATGTTAGAATTCAGTTGCAGCTACTTTCAGCTGCACTGGTGTATATATAGAATACAACATTTATAAATGCTATATTTCTTCAGTGCTATGCTTCACATAAAAAAATTAAACAAAAGCACATCTATAGATGGAAGGCAAAAATATCAGGCCACTTGGTGTTAGCTAATGAAAGGCTAAAGAACTAATTATTTTGATTCATTCTATGGATATCTGTTTAATCCAGTTCAGGATCACAAGGGATGCAGAGCCTATCCTGGTACTCAGAGGCCACAGTGAAAAGAAACCAATCCTGAATGGTGTGCCAGCCCATAGTAGAATATACAAACACAGTACATACATCTACACACAGTTTAAAGAATCGTTAGTTCGGCTGTGGCACATCTTTGGAAATTGGGAAGAAATGGGGCATCTGACAAAAAAAACTTGCAGTCACAGGGAGGAGACACAGTCTGCAGGCAGAGAACCCGAAGCCAAGAACTGAACTGAGTAGCTAAGACTTGTGTAGCAGCAGTGCTAACCACTGTGTCACTGTGCTACCCAAATTATCTTCATGTCCTTACCAAGTTTACCATTTGAACTATTTAAAAATGGCACCATGGTGTCACATCTTCAAAACAGATAGAATATGTAAATATATATAATGCCTTGATTGGTGAAAGACTATATTTTACATTTAAATTTTAAAGTAACAGGAAAAATCACTATAAACAATATAGCAAGACTCTCAAATAGTAACTCCCTCTCTGTGAGTATGGTAAGAATTATCCATTTTTATTTCTGGGCTTTGTTGAGAAACCTAAAGTAAACAGAGTGGATCATCTGTCCAGGACCAGCAACTGTGGGTCCTAACCCCCCCCCCCAAAAAAAAAAAATTGCTGTTACACCATTAAATTAACTTGCTCTCCGCTGCATTTCTGGATGTGAGAGCTCTGCCCTGCACACCCTGCTACCTGTATATACTAACTTTGAGATCACTATACCTCAGAGAAGAGAGAGTATTCCCAAGGTGCAGCAACCTCAGAATATATTTTCCCGAGGGGGTGGAGCCTGAATGGCTAACTGAATGCAGCAACTTTTTAGAGCTCCATAAACTAGTTTAAAATTCAGGAAATTATTTAATTTTTTTCTAGCAGAAACACTTTGACTAATCAGATAATAGTCTAAAATAACAAACTACAAGTTTTGGTGGATTTCTGTAAGAAATTTTCTGTCAAATTATATTGGAGTTTATTAACAACTGGGGAAATGAGTAACCTGAAAAACTCTAATTCCGAACTAACACTAAAAAAGGAACTACAACTGGTGACTACTACACTACAAGAAATATCAATGAAAATGGATGATTTTAAGGTTAATCTGCAAAAATTTAAGAGAGAACTGTCAAAAGCAAACAGATGTTCTCAAAGAAATGCTTCAACAGCATCAGACTAAGATAACAACTATTGAAACTTCTTTGAGAGACATTGAAGGAAGGCTCAAAGAGGAGAAAATTCAGAGAGACTTTATTCTGAAGCAGAATACATACATGGCTTATCAATAAAGCAGATGACTTGGAAAACAGGGAAAGAAGGTCAAACAGATTATTCGGCTTGCCCGAGAAAACACAAGGAGGAGATATAATTTCCTTCTTAAACACATGGATTCCTGATGTTTTAGATCTTAAAAGAAGGCTTTTCAGTTGGTACTGAAAGGGCTCATTGAGCTTTGGGAAACCCAGCTTCAACTGCAGCTTCATTGACATCTTCTACACCACCAAGGTCAATTATAATAAAGTTTTTATCTTTCATGGACAAAGAACTGGTGTTAAAAACTGCGTGGAGAAAGAGCCCTATAAAATACA
Source organism: Protopterus annectens (assembly GCF_019279795.1). Lineage (NCBI taxonomy): Eukaryota > Metazoa > Chordata > Ceratodontiformes > Protopteridae > Protopterus > Protopterus annectens. The sequence goes on along the minus strand of NC_056733.1, from coordinate 410,428,206 downwards.
ACAAAAACCTAATAAGGTTTGATAATGATTATTCTGCTAAAGTACTGGAACAAAGGAAAAAGGCATTGCCACTAATTAAAATACTAAAACAGAACAATATTAAAACTCAAATGACTTTTCCTGCAAAAATAAAAATCCTGCACCTAAATGAGATGAGAACCTTCAACAACCTGGAAGAAGCTTTACTGTTTATCAAAAACAATAATATAATATCTATTCTGGAAGATATGGACTGGGCATCTCCCCATCCCTGAAGATAACCACTGATAAAAACTCCTGGACTGATGTAAAAAAGAAAAAAAAACAAAACGCCGAATCTAAAATAGCAGTTTCTGCAAAGTCTCTCAAAGTTTCTACTGCAACCTAATTATTAATGATACATCAACCGGACGTAAAACTGTAATGTAATCCATATGCTTGTGTATATATGTAACATATATATACAGGGAAAGCTACGTGTCTGTATTCTTCTTTATGCATTATTTGCTATATTTGATTTATATTATAGAAATAGTTATAAAACGTCTTTACTGTCCTATCTTTCTTCCTTCCCTTTCTTACCTTTTGTATGTATAGTAACTTGACTAGTTAATTCCTTATTCCTAATAGACTAAAATGAGTTAAACTCCTAATAGTCAAGTTTCACCATATTTATCTCATGTTTCTGATCAAGCATTAAGTAAATGACACATTTTCGTTAACTAATACAGTAATACCAAAGATTAGCAATGGGTCTATATCGAAAGACCGAAAGTTACGAAGTGTGAACGCTCAGATGAACGAAAATGCTGCAAATCAAAAACTTTACTGTGGGGGGCTGTGCCCCCCACACCCCCCACTAAATATATATTCCAACTCTGAGATCGCACTACAGTGAAGAAAGGTCAAATATTCCAATCTTCACTGTACGGAGTTAAAAAAAAAAAAAAACTTTGATTTGTGGCATTTTTATTCATCTGAACATTTGCACTTCATCACTTTTGGTCTTTCAATATGTAATCATTAGCAATGTTGGTTTTATATGCTAGTAATTTACTATTTAGATTGTTGCTTGTTTTTTTTTAAACTGAGTGAACGAACGATGTTAAAGGAAATATTCCTTTAAATGTTATAGAAGTGTGATGTGCTATGCTGATAAATTCTTAGCTTTGTATTATTATAATTCCTCTAAACACGTGATTGAGTTGTGCACTAAGTATCAAGCATACAATACAAGCATGGCACATATATCCTTGGGAAAATGTGTTTGATAGGTTTGAATGTAATTAGTAAACATAATGTTGTTTGGATTAAAACCAGACTGGGCTTCTGTACAAAGAAATAGTCACCACACAATGACGCCTTGTTTAGGGACGTAATCTTTTCCATTTGTTCCAGTTACCATTAACGGCTGATTAACCTCATGTGAGAAGATTGTCTCTCCATTTTGAATACTGAAGTTACTAGAGGAAACTGGTTCTGGAAATGATTAATGACTGAAAAGAGTGACAAACAGGTAAGACTGGTTTAAGGTGAATGAGGAATTGCAGGCATTAACTTTGTGAAGTGCGAGTAGTGCTGGCAGTAATGGGTGACCACATCGTAACTGAATAACGGATTTGTAGTGGGGTTACAGTAAAGGCATGGGATGTGGTTGCATAGTGATAGTGAATGATGAATTTTGGATGTCTTTGACTTATAATGTGATGCATACTTGTCTATTTTGATTTGTCAGACTGTCTGTGACTTGAATTGAATGAAGGAATGCTTGCTTGTTGTTCGGTATACATGGAACTTGGTGTGATGATTCTTGGGTGATATTTGCATTCAGAACACTGAAGAGAGGGAGGGGAGGGAGGGGGGAAAGTTTAACAGAGTGATTTTGAGCTGGAAAGCAGTTGAGTGGGGAAATTGTAGCTCGTGAGTGGTTAAAGGTGAAGATTTTCACAGTTTGTAAGACTCGCGAGCTGGATAGCCAGTTAACAGCTCTCTATCCATAACTGCTGTTTCTGTTTAGTGTTGCTATAGCAATAAGTAGAGTAAGCTGTGATTGGTTGTCAACTTGCTCATGGAATTAAGGAAGTATGACCATATTACGTGTTTGGAAAATATATTTAGATATCCTTTTGAATAATTTATGTTCCACAAATAAGAGGATAAATGCTAAAACAGTTAGAAACTTGAATTATAATTTATTTAAGCATAACAACATAGTTAATTAAACAAGAAGCTCACTGCAAATCATACTCGGTATAGATCTATAATATTGAACTGTTGTGCTTCACACTACTTTGCTCATATCTGTATAAATATCTGATTTTAAAGTTTCTTCTATAATCTAGCTATAATTGACTAATTTAAGCATATTAAGATTAAGGCCTTATAGACATGTTTTAAGATGATTTAAACATATTCTAACTTTTCTGAGCAATATTATTTCAAATGTTATGATTGTCTGTTATATGATGTGAATAGCACTAATAATATATGTCACTTGTTGCAAGCCTTTGCAAATACAGGTTTAGATAATTTTTTGTATTATAAAAGGATGTGGTGAAAGATTGGTGAGAAATTAAACCAAATGTTATGCAAATATGAGTATAGATTCGATCTTGCTATTGTTAATCAGCTACTATTTATACTTAATATGAAAAGAAATGGGGATACTCAGAAGCTGAAAGAGCTTAATAATTGACATAACTCATATGTTATGTATGTATAGATGGTAAGGATACATACATTAAGTTATGAAGAAATATTACGCCCTAACAGTTGAATGTTATAACATCATAATCATTGTATTTTAAAATAGTCTCCTTTAACACTTACAAACAATATATGGAGCTCAGATGAAATGGGAAAGAAAGAAAGTTAGAGTGATAGTCCACCAGACTTATTTCATTCCACGTTGGGTAGGGTTTAAAAACCACACTAGTTTAATTTCAGTATGCATTTTAGATTTTAAGACTTTAGTTATTTTTAATAAGCCTGACAAAATATTCATGTTGATTCCTTTAGAGGAAACATTGTTGACTGACATACATGACTGTCTACAAATTAATAATAAATCAATACTAGAGGAGAGTATGATTGTCTACAAATTAATAATAAATCAATACTAGAGGAGAGTATGATTCCACGTAAATAAAACAATAGATCTCTTCTTCAAAAATAACTTGATATGGATCTTACTTTATTATCTTTAAATACTAATGGTTTAAATAACCCAAATAAAAGATCTAATCTACTAAAATATCTAAAATTAAACAGAGCTTAAATAATACTCTTACAGGAAACACACTTTAAAAAATGATAAATTTATATGGAACCCAAGTGAATATATGACCCTGGCCTTCTCCACATTTAAATCAAAGAAGAGAGAGGTAATAATCTTATGGAAAAATAATTTCTTAAGTCCTGAAATTATACAAAATATGTAGATAATGATGGTCATATAGCTATTGTCATCTTGAAGTTTAATAACAGAATGTGGACACTAGTAAGCCTATACTGGTTTCCGGGTATTGGGTGGGAACAGTTAAAAACACCTAGATCTTATTGTAAACACATCTAAAGGAAATTTAATAATAGGTGGGGATTTTAATTGAATCACTGACACATCTGAAACCACTAACAAAAAATCTCCACACTTAACATCTACTGCAAAACTGTTAAAAAGATGGACTGAGGCTTTAAAATTGAAAGATACTTACAACACTACAGATAACAACTCATTACTATTTTCTCATCAAGATTATAGATTTGGCATACAAACCAGAATTGACAAATTATACATTTCTCAGGATCTTTATACAAAAATCACATCCTTCTCAATAATCCCATGTCCTTTATCAGATCACAATTTCCTTGTCCTGAAAATGCAAATGGAGTTTAAACCATTAACACTTATCTCTAGAATTCCCTCGTATATCACATAAATTAAAGAATTCAAGCAATGGTTAATTAGTAAACTTAATTTATTTTTAGATATAAACTACAAGGCAGAAGTGAACATAATAATGGTCTGGGATTCACTAAAAGCTTATATATATGATAAATGATTAGTTGGTATAAAAATAAACTTAAAGAATGGGAATTAGAATTAGAATTACAAAAACAACTCTTATTATACAAATACAAAAAGGACTTCAATTCAATTGGGAACAAAAAGATAATAGAAGATTTAAATAGAAGATATAATGAAATATTAAACCATAAAATTAATTTAGCCATGGAGAGATTAAAAATAAACTCTTATGCTACGTCTTCAAACACGTACATAATCTATCTGTTAAAATCAGTATGCAATCTACAGCTAATACTATTGTTCATATCTTACATGAAGGGAAAGGTAGGAAAGTTTCAGAAATAGGGGATATAGTGGATGCTTTTAAGTATCATTACACAAGACATTATAAAAACAAGAACACTATAACGGACCAATTAAATTTAGAAACTATACTCCCTAATATAAAAACAATCCCTGAAAACTTACAACAGGAGTTACAAAAACCCATTACACATAAAGAAATTACTGAGAAAATCAAAGAAAGTAAAATCAGTAAATCCCCAGGGAAAGATGGTTTAATTATAGAAATATACAAACTATTTCCTAGAAATATAATCACATTGTTACATAAAACACTACTTAAACTTCAAACTCATGCAACAATTCCCCCTTCATGGAGATATTCTTTAATCATCCTCATTTTAAAAGAAAATAAAAATTCTAGTCATTGTAGTTTGTATAGACCAATTTCATTACTGAATAATGATTATAAAATATTCATGTATATTATGGTAAGTAGAATAAAAGCTCAAACATCGCAAACAATTAATAATGACCAAACTGGGTTTATACATAATAGACACATACGATAATATAAAAAGGGTACTGACAATTGATTCTTTAAATAAAGGAAATTCAGAAGCCTTGATAATTGGACTGGATATAGAAAAAGCATTTGATTCTTTAAACTGGGATTATTTAATTAAAACTCTAGATGCATTTGGTTTTCCTCTCTCCTTTATTACAGTCATTAAAAAGGTTTATGAAAATAATTTAGCTTATGCTAAAATAGGACCCTTTACTTCAGAGGCAATCCAAATTAATAGAGGCACTAAACAAGGTTGTCCTATGTCACCCATTTTATTTGCATTGACCATAGAGATACTGGCTATATTAGTACGAAACAATCCAAAGATAAAAGGCATAGATATATATGACCAATATAATTCCAAGATCATGATCATTGCTGATGATGTGCTTCTTACATTATCAAACTCAAAAAAAGTGCTACATGAGCTAGAGAACTTTCACAAGCACAAGATTTCAGGACTTCATTTTAATGACCAGAAAGCAAAATATATGTTATTGAATAAAAATAAAAACAGAAATACAAATTGATAAGCATCACATCATAAGCAAGTGAGTCACAAATTTAAAATAGCTGGGGAGATAGATGAGTCGAAGTATACAGGCGATACTGAATATTAAGTATACAAGGGTTACTGATACAATAAATACTCTGGTGAACAAGTGGAATAACTTATTTATAAATTTTGAAGATAGATTACAATTGATAAAAATGGTTCTGTTTCCTAAATTTTATATGTAGTGCAAGCTATTTGGTTGATACCTGAGAAAAGCTATCTTAAGGAAATAACATCAATATTGTTAAGATTCTTGTGGTATCCTAAAAGAAACAAAATTGCATATACTCACAATATCAGACAATGGAATCAGGGAGGAATACATTTCCCATATATTGAATCCTATATAAGGGCTACTTTACTTAAAACTGTGATAGATTGGATAAACCCTAATTATACATCTAACTGGAAGTTGTTACACTCAATTATAATAATAAATGCAAACAAATTGTTAAAAAAATACTTTAACTATAGATAAGAATAACATATTATGGTATTCATTGAGTTTAAATTTACAATATAATATAATTAAACCCACTAAGTTAAATTTAATCAACCATCTTTTTGAAACTTTTAGGAAATTTATTAATATGAATATGGATTTAAAGCTTTGGTTCACAATATTAACCCCTTTCAGTATTACTAATAACTTTCCAGATAGGATTCATAGGGATATATTTACTTCTTGGGAACAAAAAAATTAATATGTTGGCAACACTGCATAAAAAACAACAAAGTCTTAGATATGCAATATATGCTGTCAACTTATAGTTTAAATTCTCATGAATGGTTAATACTTCAGAATATCTTGACATACTCCAAGGATCTATGTAGGATAATACGTAACTCTTCTTTCCCAAATCCACGCAAATTTATAACTAGATTGTTTGTAATCATATATAATAATGAAAATATGAAAAATGAAACATCATTTTTATATAATTTAATAAAAAATATAAAGCAACACCTCAATCAGCATATTGGCAGTATATTACTAAAGGATATTCAATACCTTTAACCTCAGAAAATACATCAAACATACAACTTTCAATTAAATTAACTTCTTATTCTCAATACTGGAGAATATTTAACTGGAAATACCTACGTAGATCCTTCTTAACTCCTGATAAAATTTCAAAAATCAGTACTTCTAGTAATGGATTATGTTGAAGATGTCAACAGGCCAAAAAAGCCGATTGGTTTCACATTTTCTATGACTGTATGAAAATTAAAGTTTTTTCGAATGAAATTAATAATTTCTTACAAGCAGTTTATACAGACACATTTGTCATGACCAAAGCATTAATATTATTGAATATAAATGAAGGTTCTTTTATAAATAAACCTAACCTGTACTTACTGTTGACAATACTAGCTATAGCTAGGAAATGCATAACCAGGAAATGGAACTCTACCACAGTGACTAATAGAGAACATTATTTTTGTGTTTACTGAAGAAGATGGCATTAATGGAGGTAAAATCCAAAGAACGAAAAATGTTTCCTAAGCCATTAGGCAATAATCTCTGGAAGAAAGATTTGACATTGATTGACACTTTACAAGTGGAATCAGTCTCCTCATGAAAGCAACTTTATCATAAGTTATGTTTAATAATTTTTGTATAAACTTATTATTCAAATCTACTCATGTCAGGCTGTTTGTAAATGATGTATATAATTAATTTATTAATTAATATGTTTGTGAACTGTAAACAAGTATTTCTGTTTTTGTTTGTTATAGATTTAAAATAAAAATTATCTGAGTAAAAAAAAGACTATATTTTCCCCATTCACACTTTTAGTTCTGTGGTTCTGAGACTTGCACATAAAGTTGTCAGAATGTCAACAGGTACCTGGTTGATGGATTACATAGTGGTCTTTACTATGAAAGAACAATGACTACAGATAGAGGAAGCAGATCTTAACAAAATAAAAAAGGATAAAGTCTTTCACTTTGGAGGTGACTAACTCACTTAAAAAGGCCCCCAGTGCATAAAATAAGCAACTTGTCAAGTTGGAGGAAAAGAGTAAGTCAATGATGCCAGGTTGTGGAGAAAAGATGGAGAAAGAACAGACTAAGCTGAAGAAGAGAAGCATATCAACACATTTCTAATCTCTGCTGGTGGCTTAAATAAGAGTATTATTTTCACCTTTGTTCATACATCTGTAGACTGCACACAACTGAAATTGAGTTATACAGTATGCTACATAGCAATGAAAATAATAACTAATAAAATAAAATAGAGCCTACAATGGATACCTGTTAAATATAAAAAAAAAAATACTTACAAAAAAAGAATGGAAATATGGTTTCACTAAGGTTGCTGTTTGCATGGTATTGTTAACTGTGCCTCATTCCATATGCAGATTCCAACAAAGCAACCTGAAATAGGAAGAGTCATGTACTCTGAGTAATCCACTGTTTTTATAATAGTGCATAGCTGAATATTTAGGTAATTAAGAAATAACACATGATTGGGATTGTAATATGGTAAAAGATCCCAACAGCTCTGATGCATTAAGCCTTACACACACTCTCAAAAGTGATGACAACTTAGAATAAAATATAGCCTGAAGTATGTAATTCCTATCACACACCCGAGTCTTGCGTGTTAAAAATAAAACATGCAAATGTTTAGTCTTCAGCTATGGCAATATCAAGAAATGTCATCACAGCAAATGACCAGTCAGCAATAGAGATTCTTGTAACCCAATTATAAATTAAACAGAAGACTGCCTATAAATAAAACTATTAAACTTACGAGTTGTGAAGACTGAACAGTCTGTGGCAGCTGAAGTATTCTGTTTATACCAGTATTAATCATTAATCTGTCACCTTTAATTTCTTTTTTTATGTAAACAATACTGCATGTATCCATGCTTGTATCACATAATCATTTTTTGTAATTTAAATATATGTAATCATCCAACTTTTATCTGTTCTGTGAGATCTTGATAGGTCAAAAAAGTCAATCAATGGTGGCAAAGGGGGTGGTTAAAATAAGTTATATATTTATGCTTTAGGAATTATTGACAGGACTTTGCAATCATTCTACTACTGCAGCATTTATAGAATAAACATTAAATGTATGATTTTCTCATTATACTCATAAGAAGCTCTTCTTCAACCTAACAACCTCCAACTTCTGTTTAGTGGCATGAAAGGGGGATAGGGAGCATGCTCACCCCTTTACAAAGTAAAGTGTGTAGATCCTCACTCTTGGCTAACTAGCAGATTGAGAAAAGTAAACCAAGCTGAAAATTGACTGACAAGAGAACTACTTGTAAGGGTCCACCGAATGAAAAAATTTGGTCTTCCAGCCAGACCCCAATAACCCAGACAGCACAGCGGAACCAAAGAATAGATACAGCCAAATCTATAACCAGCTCATATGGTGTTTCCACTCTTCGCATCAAATATCTAATAAACTTAGCTCGGTACAGGAGTGGAAACTAATAAAACTTTTTTAACTTTTACTTTACTTAACTGTTTTTCTGATTAACCCAATTTTCAAGCACATCTAAATGATGTCTTAATAATTTGAATTTTAATAAACAGGGCAAGATTGGGTAAACCCTCCCTTCTCACATAAGGGACATTGAGTGATTTTTCTAAGATAATCCACTGCACTAAAGAGGGATGAACTTGCTCAGCTGGCAGACTGCTTTTAACCATATTAAGTTATCACCCCCCCATAATTTTTCTATTTGTAGTCTTTCTTCGCTTAAGAATCTTGTATCTTCTAACACAATCACATCTACATCACATTTATTGCACCATTCCAAAACCCTATCCTTGTCATTATATTTAAATATTATTCACATTTATAAAAAGTAATCCAAATTATTTCCATCCTTTTTCTTAATTTTCTAAAATGTATTAATTTCCCCCTTTTTAATAAATATATCTTTATTTCTTATCTATTCCTTTCTTTTTTATTTCATACTTATCCTTTTAAATGTTCTTTTCCTATCTTTTACCAATAGGATTATTTTGCTCTTTTGTTACTCCTCAAGTTACATCTCCGGAACCCTCTTCTGTTTCCTCCTTTTTTTTTCTTTATCTTCCATGTGTAATTTATCCTTTACTTCCACCACATCTACTGCTTCCTTCCTCTGTTCATTTTCTTCTCTTTTTTCTCCACTTTCCTTATTAGTATCAGTTTTACAATCCATCCTTAAATCCTCAGTTTTGTTACATTTATAACATTTCAATTCATATTTTCTTGCATCATGACCCAATTCCACATAAATATAACATTTCTTTTTATCACAATTAGGGCTAGCCACCTGGTACAAAGCCTGTTTTGAGACTATAATTAAAAGTGACTCAAGGTGTACTGATACATTGCATTTCAAGCTATTTAGGAGGATATTGTCAGGGCCGACTGAGGCTGTGTTTTTGGCCTTAATGAATGCTGCCAGGACCTACTCCCTGCTAATAGCCGAGGGGGTTATGATCGTAGTTATTTCATAGGAGGAAGCAGGAAGAGTGAGGGGGTGAAGTCTGAGCTGAATTTGTCTACCAGCAGACTTGCTATGTAGCTCTGCTTAGTGAAGGTGACACCACTGACCACCAGTTCACCTTTGAGGTTACGGACATAGCTGTAGAAATTCTTGAGATTGTCTTTAGCATAAGCTACTATTCTGACCTTGTAACTAGGCTTGTTGGACTTAATTAGTCCTCTTAGTTTCTTACTTAGTTTAATTAGTGAGTTTTTATCATTATAGGAGTTGCTTTTCATGATTTCAGTCACAACATTTTTCCTTTTGTTATATAACCTGTTAAGGTTAGAATTCAACCAATGTGGTTTGTTTTTTAGAGTTTGTTTTGGTCATACTTCTAGTAGATTCAGCAGTGTCTGTATAGCCATTTACATGGTTGTACAGGGTCTCTGTGAACAATTCCACATAGGTTGCTGTGTACTCAGGGTTAAGAAAGACAATAAATTTTGACAAACTATCACTTAATATGATGTAGTTTGCTTTGGAATAGTTCCTGTTACAGGGTTTGCTAGGGTTACTGAGTTGATTTTAGTTTCAGAGGAAACAGCTTTGTGGTCCAATCTCACAAATGACAAAGTGACACTGGGGGGTGCAGCACTCTCCCATATTGGTGAGTACCAGGTCCACTACGTTTGAACCTCTGGTGGGTGAGCACACTATCTGGTCAAGGCTATTTGTGTTAATAAAGTTCAGGAATCATTGTGCATGTGAATTTAAGGCAGTGTACATTTCCCAGTCTACACAGGGGAGTTTTAAAGTCTCCAGTAAATAGGGCATTTAGTTTAATTGTGAGTGCCTGCAGTAGGCCTATAGATACAAGCTATAGAATTCTAGGAACATAGAAGTAGACCTATAGTTTGCTCGGATATGGTACGGGACACTGTCTATGGTGATTTGCATGTGGATAAACTTCAGGTCATTGTCCTGTTTAACCAAACTGCAGTTATATTTGTTGCTAATGTAGATAGAGACTCCTCTGCTTTTCATCTCTATCTGTGCAGTTGCTCTAAATGTGTGGAAGGCACTGAAGCCTTTCATTGCCAGAGTACTTCCTGTGGATTTAAACCATGTCTCAGTACTTTCACAGATATTTATATTCCCCAGAGTGAGAAGAGCTTGTAGGGTGTGCAGTTTCTTGTTTAGGTTCCTAGCATTCAGCAGCAACACCTTTAAGTTTCTTTGGGTTTTATTTGTTATGTTGGTAGGTTTGTCAGTTTGGCATTTCCTGCAAAAGGCTCTAAGGGGGGTGCATAGAGTTTTAGACAGTATTTGGAAGCCTCAGGAAGACAGGCGCAGATCATCCTTTGCAAAGCAACATGGTTTGCTAACCTAGCTCTCCCATGCTGACAAATACTGAATTCCCCTAGAAAGACACCAGAAACAAAGCCATTTATTGAAATCAGTCATCTTTCTTTGTACTGTGGCATCATCCTTGGTGATGGTAGAATGCTGCATAATGCAAATCACATACCTGCCTGAGACACATATTCAAATAGATCAATAATGTCTCCCTTCATATAGTCCAGTGAGGTACATCTCAGATCATTAACATCCACATGGACTATAATGGAATCATACTGGTACCTGTGGTGTTGTGACTTGAGTGCATGTTTAACTTGATGGATCCTGGCTCAAGATAAGCAACAAACTGTTATCTTTTCCTTGTTTGGTCTGATGAGCCTGGCATCTGTGTATCATACAATGGAGTCCCCTTTCACAACAGTCCTGGGTAATGTGTTTGCTTACCTTATGGGCTTTGTTCTTGGGGCTTCTTGGGTGTAGTTGCATGTGCGCTGTTTGGTGTTAGAAATTGCTGAGGATAGGCATTAACATTTCTAGGCTTAGGAGGTCTTTGATGTTTGGAAAGAGTGCTTTTTAGTGCCTCAGCATAAGCTAGTGGATGTGTGTGATGGACACTGCGTGGTGGATGTAGTGTATGTGTTCCTGACAACCTTGCTTGTATTTGAGACTTTTGCCTCAATATCTACCAAGCTAGCCACAGAGACATTTGGAAATTACACATTCAAGTTGTCCCAACCTGTATTTGAGTGGGCTACTATAGGTTGTGGACTGGGTTATACAGAGGTCTCCTTGGGTGATCTGTGGGGTTTGGCGCTAAAATAGGTTAGATTGTGCTAAGATTTGATAGCAGTTCTGTTTAACACACAGACTACCTGCTCTAAGTTTGTCTTCATGCAATGGCTTTGTTTTAGCCACACTAAGTTACAGGTTTCAGTTCTAGGGGTAGTTTTATAGAATTTACTATCTAGTCATTTGCACCTGTAAAGGGCAATGAAATAGGGGAGGGAGGGACTTAGGAAGTCACATTACCATAAGGGGTGGAAGCCAGAGGTACAGCTTTTTAAAACCACAAAAGGGTATGAGGGTTGGGGACAAATTCAAGCTGTAAGAAGCAGACTTCCTAGAAAGGGGTCCAATACTGAAACTCTAGTCCATCGGTTAGAATTTTAGAAACTTTAAGTTAATGTCTCAGTTAAGGGCTGGTACAGACACAAAGAACAGGGGAAAAACAGTAGCAAAGTCAACAGAAAAGCACTGGAATGCAAACTTCACCAGGTAATTGATAAGCAGAAGACTGTAGCAGTAAAACTGGAGTATAAACAGCTATAAAAGTACTAAAGCACAAATCCTGGAGAAGAATTGACAATACTGCCACTACTACAATCTTATCACAGACTAAGGTACCATACTGTGCAGAAATTTATCACTAATGCTGTTTATTGAAAAGTGCTGCAATAAATGACTAAATGAGGGTCAAATAGGATCATAGGTGTATATTAGGCTAACAAGAACTAAGGCCATTATTAGCCTAGTTGAACAACTAAAATATAACCCACAAATCTTATTTGCAAGGGGTGATTTAGTAACTGCCTCTATCCATCCATGATATAGGTGCCAGACCAGGGGTGAATTTCCAATTACACATCTATTGGTCTAAGGGTTCAACTTGTACTTAAATAGGGATAGGGAGGAACTCTACTTCACGAAAATGGGGAGCCTGTTCAGGGAATGTGAATTCTCTGATAAACTTTTCCATCTCATCCATATGTCTTATTCGTGTCACAGCAAAATTTAGGTCTTTTAATCTTGTAGTGCTGCTGCTATTTGTTTGCAGGTGTGCAAAAGGTTCATCAAAATTGGGTGTAGGGATGCCTTGTATGCCAGGCAAAAATTGCCTCTCAGAAGTCTGAATGATACCAAGTAAAGAGTTTTGAGGTGCTCAGTATAGGATATTGTGTTTACTCCCTGTATTCTTTTTGTAAGGAACCTTTGTGGACGTCCCAGTTACTGCATGTGTCTAAGGTACATACCAAAGGGGGATTTATACTCTATGATGTGTCTGATGAGGGCTGAGTACTGTGGTATGATGATCTGTATGGGCCTAAATGCCATGTCCTTGCTTATAAGTTTAGCAGACTAGAAGGATTTTCTTACTATCTTGGGCACATGTTGGTAAAGGCTAGGTTACTATCTACATGTGTTGCCAGATCCCTGACTAGTGAATCAACTTTTAGGAGTGTTTTATTGATGACATAGGTACTGGGTGTGGATGACTTCCCAAAAGGTACTATAATGCATTTCTTGGTACTGAGTTTTATACCATGGCTTTGGCACCAAGCATTTGTCTGTGACAGACATTCCCGAAGGGTGTTCTCGCCTTGGGGGGATTCAGTGACTGCTCATAATTTGCAGTCATCTGCAAACATGATTTGCCAGATGCCTTTGACATTGGCTTTGACATCTGAGAAGTAGATGCCAAAGATGAGTGGGCCTAGCACAAAGCCCAAGAGGACTACACTGGTGACTGGCTTCTTTTTGGAGGTGGCCTCACTTATTCTAACTATCAGTGAGCCAGCTAGCTATCCGGAGTGTTGGAATGTGGTTTATGCATAGTTGCATAAGTTTGTTGACAATACCTGAGTGGAGTATTGTATCAAATGCTTTAGCCAGAATTAGGTAGGCAGTATGCACTATTTTACCCTCAGCCATTGTCTTAGTGACCTTCTCAAAGAAGTCCTCCAGATTCAGTAAGTGTGACCTTTCTTTGACAAAGTAAAACTGGGATGTATCCAGTGTCCAGAGGTCTCCTATGTCCTTGTCTATAATTTCCATGATAATTCTTTCTATGGCTTTGCAAATAAGACTAGTCAGGGTAATGGGGGTGTAGTTTCCAGGAGCTGTTGAAAATTCTCCCTTATGAAGAGAGATGACTGCCACAATACTCCATTCATGTGGCACAAAGCGTATTTTAAGACTACAGTTAAATAATGACTCCAGGGGTTCTTAAGTTACATTTAGGCTTTTTAGGAGGCATCTTAGGATGTTATCAGGGTCTATTAAGGCTATGTCCTTAGCTTTAGTGAATGTAGCCAGTACATGCTCGCTAATTATAGTGGGAGTGGTTATGTTTGAGGGGATGGTTGGATGTGGGAGGGGATAAAGCTGGAACTAAATTTGTCTGCTAATAGATTTGCTATATCACTAGACTCAGTGAACGTGGCACTGTTAACCAACAGCTCAGCACACAGCTGTGTGCTGCATTTGAGGTTTCTAACATAGATGAAAAGGTCTTCTGGCAGGTACAGCAGCCTCTCTGCAGCCACTGATATGGTTGTACACAGTTTTTGGGTGTACTTCAGCATAAGCTGCTGTGTTCTCTGGGATTGGAGTGGCATTAGCATTACATTTTATCAAGCCATCACTTAATAAAAGGAAATTTGCCTTGGAATATTTCCTGTTACTGGTTTTAATGCGATTCCAGAGTTGATATTTATTTCAAAGGAGAAAACTTTATGCTCGGACCTTGCAAAAGAGGGCAACATTTTTTGGGGGGGCTGCAGCATAGTGGAAGCATTCACTATTTGATCAAGTCTAAGAATCTCTATGCCTGTAGATTTCAGAACATGTAGGAGTCTTAGTCTATAGAAGAGTAATTAAAGTCTCCCATGAATAGGGTGTTATGTCGGGTGTAAGTGTCTCCAGTAGCTCACAGTTCTGCCACAACTGTGAATGATACAACAAGATTACGGCCTCAGACAAGGTTCTAAATGCAAACAGCTAATCTTTACAAATAATTCTACTTATGGAAATAGAAGTGCAGTATAATGTATAAACAATGCTAAAATCTTGCAGAAATACACAACCTTTACACAAATGCAAATGAAGCTACAAGACAGGTCCCAGAACAAACAAAATAAAATGCAATCCAATAACTTTTTTGGCTAATACATGGAAAAAAAAAAGCTGAAAAGTGCAAAATAATCACCTCGCAGGTCACTATAAGTGCAACTTAAATATTCAAGCAGAATTTAAATAAAAGCTTTTTTTCTTCCCTTTTGATGAAAAGCTTGCTTCTCACACTTCAGGAGTTTCTGCACCTCTCAGAGTCATGAACAAAAGACTATAATGTGGAAGTTAATTGTTCATGTATGATTACTTGGCTAGCAACCCCAGGAGGCCTTTTTTTAAGCCTAATTATGCTTCTCAAGAATCAAACCCTGTACTTTGTGTCTGTGAGGTAAACACCTTAACTATTATGTCAACCACCTTACAATAATAGCCATTTGTTAAACAGGTAATCTCACTGAAGACTCAGACCCTTTTCTGGGATGACCTGTGAACAATTTCTGGTTAAGTGACTTGCTCAAGGTCACACAATAAGCAAATGATGGCTGAGGGAATGAAACTCTGTACCTCAGGAGCTACAGCTCATGCCCCTATCCTTCTTCACCAACGGCCAGACTAGAACATCTGAGCACCACCACAGTTCATAGATAATTACTAGGCTAACAATTCCAGGGGTCTTTGTTTAAGCCTAGCCATGCTTTTCAAAGGAGGGACTCAAACCTTGTATCTTGTGACTGTAAGGTAAACACCTTAACCATTATGCCATCTCCCAATCTATATCTAGTAAGATACATCTCAAACTGGGCATAGTAGTCAATGATTGGACTAATCATTGTTGAAAATAAAGGAAAGATGACTTTTTTAGATCTGAATGGCATATCTTCAGCTATAGTTGTGCTAAGTAGAAAGATTTTCTGACCACAGTTGCTACACAATGACTGAAGAGAAGGAATTGTAACCCAGGTTGCAAGGTCCCTAATATATTTTTATTTTGTAGTGAGATATTTTTACACTACATATTGAAGGCAGGGTTTGTTTACCAAATGCAATGATACTAGATGTTTTCACATCTAATTTGAACCCATTTTTAGTATACCACATATTTACTGGAGAAAGTCCTTTCTGATGGATACAGGTGTCAGAAAAGGTCTTGACAATAACAGCCAGTTTTCTCATGTGGGACTCCACTGGTTACCTTTATGCTACCAGATGGAGCACCTGCCACATGAGCTATATGGGTTACACACACACACACACGGGTTACAGTCAATTTGTTGAAAATGTGGTTGGTAAAATGCTGAACGTGCTTTTAGCAATACTTGACTGTGTGTTGCCAGGCCAACAGGGAAGTGTAGAAATAAAAATAATAAAAGAGATTAACAAAAGAAAAAGGACTTCTCCTGGAAAATCTATTTAAAAAAATATTTTAAGAACTTCAACAGATTATTTTTCTTCTGCTGGAGATATGGATATAGACATATCTTCTCCCTCACCTATTGCTAAAAGGGGTAAAAGCCAGACCCTTTAGAACATGTAGGACAGCTGTGTGCAAACATAGGAGCAAGTCAAAATGCCCTGGAAATTTTACAATGTTTTGATGGGTCAAATTTGACATTGAATAATATTGTTGATAACATTTCTTCTCATCACTTGTCTGAAGATGAAATTTTATTATTGAATAAAGGATTACATTTTGTACCTTCTCTTTTTGTTTCAGCATCACATCTTGTGCAAGATGTAAAAGCTTTATGTCATCAGCTTAATTTACCTTTGCTTTTTAAGAATAAAGAAGCTGACAAAAGGTTGGGTGTTTATTTAAATCTACCAGGTTTCAACCTCCTGTTAATAAATATGTGGCAGCATTTGAAAAATTTGTTTTAAGATATTTACATTTCAATTTTAAGAATGATGTAAGAAGTTATAACCATTTGTTTTTTAGAGAGCAAAATGGTTTACAATTTATGAGTCAAAACAAGAAGTTGGTAATTAATATTGCTGATAGAGGTGGGGCAGTATTATTTTGAGACTATGACAAGACAAAAGTCAGGCATTGCCAAAGTTAACTGATCATAACTTTTACCAGAAGATGCATATGGACTCCACCAAAACTTGTAAGATTAAGACAGATAACCTTTTGAATTTAGTTGTGGAAGAAGGTCTTATTACTCAACAAGCTTTAAGACAGTAAGTGATAGAATATCCACAAATGCAATATTTTTATATGTTGCCTAAAATCCATAAAAATGCAATAAACCCTCCTGGGTGATTGTTTCTGGTTCAGTATTTTTAGTCTGATGAAGAGGTGGACCCTCAAAAGCGCTTACTATTTTCATTAAATTGGATATTGTCTTTGGACTGTCTGCTGTGTTGCTTCCAGTGTTTTTCTACTGTTTGTTCTCCTTTTGTTGCACTGGTAGATTTATCATCTTGGGACTGTATTTTTTACTTAACTGAACCTTTGTTGGCCTTTTTAACTTTTTATTTGAAGCGTCTTTTGTCAGTGATACTGTCCAGGATTAGTGATACAACTGAACTTTAAACATTTTACAGGATACACAAATAGAAGCAGGCTGGTATATGTGTACATTGGCTGTAAAGGCCTTGTATACCAACATACCTCATTAGACAGATCTCATGGCTTTAGAATATTGGTTAGATAAGACTAACCTTTATAGTCCAAGATATAATATGTTTATTTTATGTCTCATGGAGCATGTACTTACCAAAAATGTTTTTTTTTTTTTATTATTATTTTGATCAGGAATGCTATTTACAGCTTCAAGGTACAGCTATGGGGCATATTTTGCTCCCATAAGTTTGGAGGTCAGATTTAGAATTCCTGATGACATTTGTTCAATATTTAAATGACAACAAATGGGGTTTCAAATTTACTTTAAATTATGATTTGATACAAATTCCTTTTTGCTGTTTTGATGGTGAAACAATCTGATGATACCATTAAGATGACTTTTTATAGGAAGGAGTTCCATAAGAATTTCTTACCTGATGCCACCAGCTGTCATCCACCTTATACCATAAAAAAATATTTTATCTCAATATTATAGAATTAAGTGGATTTATTCCACAATGGAGGATTGTAAGCATTTTTCTTTAGATTTGACTCAAAAGATTTTTGTCTAAGGGTTACAATAATGAATCATAAAAGTGCACAAGTCAGCTGCTGTTCAAACTAGGGAGACGTTGGAATATTTAGACAAAAGGAGTGATTTTTAGTGGAGGAGGTGGTTGGTTGCAACACATGGCAGCAATATTAGGACATTCCAAGCTATTATTTAAAATATTGGGATGTTCTTAGGGTGGATCAAGATTTGGCAGATATAATACCATCTACATTTAGCTTAGTAAGTAAAAATGTTGGATGAACAACAGTGCCTGCATATTTGAACTGCTTCTTACTGAAATTGGTACACCTTGTTTGCTGTAGCATAGACTAGATCCAGGCCTGCTGAATCTAGCTTTATTTGTATGCTGCTTGTTTGTTTGCTTATTTCCCTGAAACGCTAATTCCACCTAAAACGCGGCTTTTCAGCGCTTCTGTGGATCCCTAGTGATATCTGCATTGCTTACTGTACTTATTTCCTTGTTTCACTTGAAAGAAAATTATTGTTTGTTGTTTTTGCATTTAAGTTACCTGAAACACATTGCATTTAAGTTACCTGGCACTTGCTCACTAAAGCAATTATATAAGTCAGCACTAAAATATTAAAAGCACTACACCCTCACAAACTCCCCTTGAGTACCTCGTTCCCCATTGGCCCTTTTTTTCAATTATAAAAGAATTCCCAATACTATTCTAGCATGTCCAAAGGTCAGTAGCCAATCTCCTCTCCGGTACAGCTGGTGAATCTGGGAATCTTGAGGCAATGTTACAACTGCCTCATGTACACAGACAACCCTCTCCTCCTCCTCCCAACAAATTCCAACACATGTGAGAGATGCAACCATATAGCCATACTGGAGGCTAAGCTCTCTCAACTCAGTACTGGCGAAACCAGTCAGGAGGAGAAGGAAACCACACTCACTACAATTCCAGTCTCACATAGACCTACCACAACAGCAAACCAAACACATAAACACACAAAAACATACTCGGAGGCTCTAAATAAAAATCTGCCTAAGCAGAGACCTCCAAAGCAGACACCCAAGCAACCGCTACCCCAAAACAAAACACGTGCAACACACAGCTCAAAAAGCCAGTGTGCCGAACAGTCACAGCCCTTAAGGCTAAACAACACACCTGATACACTTGTAATAGGTGACTCTATCGTCAGGCACACTGACGTCCCACTCACCAGGCTGAACAAGGAGAAGGTCACGGTGAGCTGCCTGTCGGGCGCTAGGATCCGCCACATAACACAAGCACTCAGGTCACTCCAAGGCAAGTACAAATATGACTCAGTCATTGTCCATGCTGGTGTGAATGACCTGAGATGTACCTCCCTGGACTACATGAAAAGAGACATAGAGGAGCTCTCTGAGCATGTAGCCCAGGCCGGTATGACCCTGACCTTGAGTAGCATCTTACCCTCACCAAGAATGATGCCACAATATGAAGACAAGATGATCAATTTCAATAATTGGCTTAAGTATTGGTGTCATTTAAAGGGGATCCAATGCCTGTCAGCCTGGGATGACATGCTCGACAAGCCACGATGCTTCGCTAGGGACGGCTTGCACCTGTCACCCCTGGGCTTTCGGATATTGGCAAAGGCTCTTGCTACCCCCATAGTGCCTTTTTAGGCAAGGCTCAAAAGACAAACCCACCTCCATAGGTATCACAAGGGATAAGAAACTAAGAGTAATACTACTCAATGCCAGAAGTCTAAACCTCAAGATGCATGCACTCGAAACTCTCCTTAGCATGGAGAAAATCGATATCTGTGCAGTAACAGAAACCTGGTTCAAGGCTCCAGAGAGCACCCCAGCACTACCAGGTTATACCTCATACCATGCTTTTCGGCCCCAAAACTTGGACCGTACCACAAAAGGAGGTGGGGTATCAATATTCGTCAAAGATACCCACACCTCCAGGTTGGTGGCACAGCACGAAGCATCAGAGACTATCCATGTGCAACTAACAGTTTATAGCCTGCTACAGACCACCCTCCTAAACCCAGGAACCCCACTCGGCCTTCCTGAAAACACTGGAAAATATGAAGGTCTCTCCAAACACCATTATATTGGGCGACTTCAACTACCCAAACATAGACTGGGAGCATTACTCTAGCTCCAACACCCTAGCCCAAAGGTTCCTAGAATTTATAAACTCAAATGCTATGGAACAACTTGTTACCACTCCCACAAGAGGGGAAAACATACTGGACCTGATCATCACCAACATGGGGACTCTATGCTCCAGACCAGAAGTGTATCCCTCACTGGTAAGATCAGACCATAAACTAATCTCACTGGATATTCACATCCCGACTCCACCCCCTGCCCTGAAAACCACAGTGAAAAACTTCTCTAAAGCAAATTTCACACTCCTCAAATCCGAGGTGGAATCCTTCAAAGCCCCCGGGCCTGTGAAAATACGGCCCAGACTGCAGAATCCTTTATAAATGCATTCTATGAACACCTTCAGGAATGCATGGATCATGCAATCCCAAATAAAATCAAGACCCAGTCCTCCAAAGGCAGGCGTCCTGTCTGGTGGACCCCAGCCATGAACAAACTATACAATAGAATGAGGAAGCTACTACATGATAAAGCAAAATCCCAAAAAGGGAAGGCATCTCTGATCAGTATTAGCAAAAAACTATGGGCACTCATAAAATCGTCTAAGGGCAGCTTCGAGAGAAAAATTGCACAGGACACTAAGAATAATCACAAGGCTTTCTTTAGTTATGTTAGGAACCTGGGTGGGAATTCCCAGACATGCTCAGAATTAATCCAAAATGACAAAAAATACACCGAACCCACAGACATTGCTAACATCCTAGCTGACAGGTTCAGCGCAAACCCCCCCCCCCTCCCCACCAAAAGGGCAAATATTTATCCCAGCAGAGTGCTGCCCCCTGACATCTCAGATGCTCAGGTAAGAGCTGCCCTCTCCAAAGTAAAAAACACAGCATCAATGGGACCAGACGGTGTCCCAGGCTGCGTCCTACATGAACTCCAAGAAGAGCTAAACCCAAACATAAAACTACTGTTCAATCTTAGCCTTACTACAGGATATGTACCCAAAGAGTGGCATACAGCAACAGTGGTCCCTCTCCACAAAGGTGGTGCCTCAATGGATCCTGGAAACTATCGCCCCATAAGCCTGACTAGCTTAGTCTGCAAAGCTATGGAAAGGATCATCATGGACTTCATAAATAAAGATATTGGGGACCTACAGACACTGGATCCTACCCAGTTCGGCTTTGTTAAGGGCAGATCCTGCCTCAAACCTGGTTGATTTCTTTGAAACAGTCACCAAGGCCATTGACGAGGGGAAGGTGGTCCACACAGCCTACCTGGACCTCGCAAAAGCCTTCGATACAATACCCCACTCGGGCATTATATAAGCTCACCAGCTTAAATACAAACCCCTATGTCACTAGGTGGGTTACAAACTGGCTCATGGATAGAACCCACATGGTTAGAATTGCTGGAGCCATGTCAGACTTCAAACCAGTTACAAGTGGCGTCCCACAAGGCTCAGTCCTAGGACCTCTCTTGTTCGGTATATATTTCTCAGAGTTACAGGCCAACACGGAAGGACTGTGGCTGACTACATTCGCAGATGACTGCAAACTGGCACCATAATCGACTCTCCAGCCAACACAAGCATCCTCCAAAATGGCCTCATAGAAACAGAGAACTGGTGCCAGAGCCATGGCCTCAAGCTAAACGCCAAAAAGTGTATAGTCATCCCTTTTGGCAAAAACAAAGTGCCCACAAATTACCACATAGGTGGCAATCCATTAAGTACAGAAGAAGTAATTAGGGACCTGGGAACCCAAGTTGATAGCAATCTCTCATTTGACAACCACGTGGCCAAAGTGGTTAGAAAAACATTTTATATAGCCCACCTAATCATGAAGGGATTCACATCTAGATCAGGGGAGGTCATCGTGCCTATTTACTCATCCCTCATCAGGCCCATAATTGAGTACAATGCCCCTTTTGGGATGTACCTTACCAGACACCGGCAGCAACTGGAAAGACCCCAAAAGTACCTCACCAAGAGGATCATAGGGCTCAAACAGATGCCATATGCTGCCCGGTTAAAGAAACTCCAGCTCTACTCAGTGGCATACCGCCTGCTCAGAGGCGATCTGTGCCTGACGTATAAAGCCATGTCCAACCCGGAATTAATGGACATGCTGCACCTCAGAAAATCCAAATCCCATCGAGCTACGCTCGAGACTTGAACCTCAGCACTGAAATAAATAGGACATGCTGCAGGGACAGATTCATAACCCAGAGGCTCCCTTCACTCTGGAATAAAATCCCAGTCCAGGTTAGGCAGAGTCCCTCATTGACTCTCTTCAAGAGGAATCTTGATGAGTGGATGGGAGATCGTAGGTTTACCCCGAGAATCACTTCTGTGTCACTGTTAGACAGAGGCACAGTATACTAACCTCGAAAAAGGGCATAGCAAAATTAATTTAAAATGGGTGGCAAAAGCCAAACATACTCTGGCTAGGCTTATAAATGCCCTAGGGCAGATAGCCTAGTATGAACCTATAAACCTATGAACCTATGAACAAATCATTAAGGTATGTTTCCTTTGTAGCAGATGTTTGGCATCCAAATATGTAAACAAAACTGAAGAATTTATATCAGGCAATAGTCCCAAGGTTTTTTACACATAGATTTACGATTATGTGTGATTCACAATGGGTGATATATTTAGTAAGTTGGCATTGTTCTGCTTTTTATATAGGTAAGACCTCTAGATTTATTAAGACCCACATATTTGAACATTTAAGTGATATAAAATGTCTCAAGAAAATAATATCCTTTTTAAACATTTATGAAACACCCTTTGGCAGAATTTAAGTTTATTGGGATAGACAAGATCATAGGTTGCGGAATAAACAAATTTGGGTGGAAGGATATTCTTTCTGTGAAGGAAAAGTTTTGGTTAATTAAACTGGGGCGTTGCTTTTGCCAAGTCTAAGTGAACCTTGACAGATTATGGTTGTTTTGTATGTTGTATTGCATAATATGTCTTTAATTAAAATACAGTGTTTTAATGATGTCATCATGAAATATACATTTAATTGAGTCTTTTCAATCATGTGATTATTGCATACTGAGGAAGACGATGGCTGGAACCAGTATATGCTGTCACTGATGTATAAAATAAAAAGTCAAAAATATAGGCTAGTGTTGAGTGCTGGCTATTTGTTTTATTTGACTGTGTGTTTTGCCAGATGCACGAGAGGTAAAAAGAAGTCAAATCAAATTTGTTTTGATAAAGCAAATGTGTGTTTTGCTGGTAATGCCTAAACTTTTGGAAATGCTGAAACTTTTGGCATTATAGGTAGGAGTGCGCTGATGAGTTTATGGTTAGAGTAAGGGCTAGGAAAGGGGCTAGATTTAGTGTTGTGTATACATGGTATGTGGGTGTACATGCATATGGTTGACTGGTGAATGGTTGAGCAGGTATGGCCGAAAGGAATCATTTTAGGATGTAGAGCTGTTGGAAATGTCGAATTTGGTGTTTTTACAACATTCTGACCATTTGGCGTTATGGGATTTAGAGAGAAAAGTCGGTAAAATGTATGGTTGAGCAATGTGTGCTCGACCATATGAATGTAAACTGGTATGTGTCATAGTTGTCCTATGTAATGGTAGTGTTACAGAAGGAGTTTTTTTCTAAGGTTAGGAGTAGGGTTAGCATACATTAATAAAATGGTGCAGGGGTGTCAAACTGTGACCCTGATCCAATCTTTACTTTAAAAAAAACATTTCTGTAATGCTACCAGCTATTCAGACATGTTATACACAGAGTTCGTGGTAGTGCTTTTAGACTGTTCAGAGAATTAAACTATTTTTTTTTTTTCACTTTTTGATCAGTTGTTCCTGCAGTTTCAGTTGGGTGAGTTTTGAATCACTACTGTTTGATTGCTTTGTGTTCAAACATTTGACTTTTTGTGACATATATTCATATGTGTGTGTGTCTAGATATACATATATATATATATATATATATATATATATATATATATATATATATATATGCACATATACATATATATATATATATATATATATATATATATATATATGTATATATATGTGTATATATATGGGTCCACTATGTAATTTAGAAATACCGAAATCCTGAAATTTAGTATTTCGAAATTACATAGCCGAAAACTCAAAGTTCGAAACTGAAAGCGAAATTCAAAATCCCGAAGCGGATATGTTGAATTTCGCTTCGCTGATCTGTGTGTGGATGTATCAGTTGAATTTAGGTAAGTTTGTGTGTGTAAATGTGTTGGTTAGGGGCTTTAGTGTGTGTGTGTGTGTGTGTGTGTGTGTGTGTGTGTGTGTGAGTTTCATTTGTGTTTCTGTTTGTGTGATCTCAGAGTTAGAATATATAAGTAGGGGGTGTGGGGTGGAGGGGGGCATCTATAGTGTAGATGCATTTATTTGATTGTGGGGGGGAGTTTTGTGTTTGTTTATGTGTGTACTGTATGTGTAGCGTAGTTTCGGTATTTTGAATTCCACGGTTGTGTGTTTTCGGAGTTGTGCTTGGGTTTTCGGCTATGTAATCTCGAAATACTGAATTTTGGGATTTCAGTATTTCAAGATTACATAGTGGACCCATATATATATATATATAGATGGGGCTACTTTGATAGAAAACATATTTCACTGAAACTCATTTGTTGAAGTTTCATTTCACTGAAAATGAATTGCCTGAGGACAAGTCACTGAAAGCTCACTTCACTGAAACTAATTTTGTCAAAAAAGGTATATGCTTTGTTGCCCACTATAGTCCAATCCTGGCGTTAGTATATATAATAAGAGGGTGGTGGGGCAGAGCCCCCCACGTAGTTTGGGTATATATTATCTCCTGGAAAGAGTTATTCATTCGACTTGTAAGTATCCATGTCTATGGTTTGCAACATTTAAAATAGGAAGGGGGGCTATGCCCCCCAACACCACCAATGTGGAAGGCTATGGCACCCACACCCCCTTACTATATAAACTATTTCCAGAATCGTACTACAGTGGGGAACAGGGCATATACCTTTTTAGACTAAATGAGTTTCAGTCAAATTAGTTTTCAGTGGAGTGAGCTTTCAGTCAATTCTTCTCAGGCAATTCATTTTCAGTGAAATGAGACTTCGACAAAATGAGTTTCAGTGAAATGTGTTTTCTAGCAAACAAAGTAGACTCATGTATCTATGGGTCTACTTCATAAGATCGACAGACTATTTGATCGACAGCTCATTTGGTCAACAACCAGTATGCAAGGCACTTAACAGGGATTTGCCCCCCTCCCCAATGTTGTGCGACCCTGGAGTTGATGTATATAGTTAGGGGGTGGGGGGCACAGCCCCCCCACAATGGGGGCTGTGGGGGGACAAAGCCCCCCACCTATTTCTGTTTAAAACATGAAAATACAACAAAAACTACACATTTTAAACATAGCCATTTTGTCACCACTGGCAAAAATCATGGAAAAATGTATACACAAACAACTCATCCACTACCTAACTCAGAACAATCTTCTAACTAACTCACAGCACGGCTTCAGGCCCAAACATAGTACCACTACTGCTCTCCTCTCATTCACAAACACTATCAATCTTAACCGGAATGACAAAAAATATCTTCAGCTCTCTTCTTGGACCTATCAAAAGCTTTTGACATGGTCAACCACAAACTCCTGCATGAAACCATTAATACTCTCTACCTAGACAACAAAACACTAGACTGGATTCATGCCTATCTTTCTGATAGGCAACAAGCTGTGCTCTGGCATAATAAGCTCTCCAACCTCCTACCCAATACCATAGGGGTCCCCCAAGGTTCCATACTTGGACCTCTTCTCTTTTCCATCTTTATTAATGATCTTTACAAAGTCATTCCAGAGTCCACATGTATTCAATACGCTGATGACTCAACATTAATTTGCTCAGATAAATCGCCAATTAATCTACTATCCAAAACTCAAGACTGTTTCACTGCAGTTGAGAAATGGTTATCGGGACGCCAATTGATCCTTAACCCAAAAAAAACTAAAATGCTCCTCTTCCATCCTACCCATAAAACACCTACCATTCCCTTTTGTGTACAATCCAATAATGGAACCATCATCTCCCCTGACTCCCATACCAAGCTACTAGGAGTTACCACTGATAACAAACTCAGATTTGATGTACACATCAACCAAACTATCAAAACTGTCAATAAGAAACTGTGGTCCCTGTATAGAATAAAATCCTTTCTGACTCCCATGGCAAAAGTGGCTATTGCTCGCATCCACCTTCTATCTACCCTCTTATATGCCTCCCCCATACTTACTAACCCCAACAAATCAGATCTATCTAAACTCTTTTGTTGTTATAATCATATTGCTAGATTTGCTACGGGCTTGCCCTACAAACCCCATCACTGTACTAACCTTCAGAACCTAGGTTGGATAGAACTACCAAACCTACTCCTACAGAAGCAACTTATAGTTGCTTATAAAATACTCACTCAACCTGACAACATTCCTGGTCTGAGTGGATTAATTACCCCTTACACAAATCTAAATAGTCTAAGATCATCACATAGGTTACTTGCACAGACGCTCAAATCCTGTAACTCAGGAGGTGACTCTTTGTTTTCCAACACTGTGGGTAAAATATGGAATTCTCTTCCACCTAGTCTCACCAATTCCACCTCCCTAAATACATTCAAAAAAGGCCTCTCCCACCACTTCAAATCACATTGGCTTTGCCAATGTTCTAATCCAGACTAATCCATATTCCCCCTCCATTTCTTCTGTAATTACTTTCCAATTAGGCATTAAGCCGTCCTCTCTCTACCTGAAACTAGCAATATGAAGGTTTTTTTCTTTTTTTCTTATTTTTTTCTTTTTTACAATTGTTATTGTAGATACTAGTGTAGCTTTTTTCTCATCTGTGTATTAATTGTATAACTACAATCTTATGTAATCTGTCGCATATTGTTGTAACCTACTTTCCTATTGGAGCTTTTCTCCCCGGGCCTCCGCTGAAAATGGACATGTGTCCAGTCGGACTATCCCGGTCAACAAATGTAAAATAAAATAAAAAAAAAATAAAATAAATAGGTGGGGGCTTCACCCCCCCCAAACCCCCCAATGCAGGGACTGTGCCCCCCACCCCCCTAACTATATATATCAACTCCAGAGTCGCACAACATTGGAGAGGGGGCAAATCCCAGGTTTTTGCCTTGTATACTGGTTGTCGACCAAATGAATGTCGATCAAATTGTCTGTCGATCTTATGAAGTAGACCCATATATATATATATATACATATGTGTGTGTGTGTGTGTGTATATCTAGCTACACACACACACATATATATATATATATATATATATAAAATCTACTGTATATCTATCTATACACACACACACACACACACACATATATATATATATATATATATATATATATATATATATATATATGTATATATATAGACAGAGAGGGAGACAGTGATATCTTAGGTAGATATGTATATCTGTGTGTGTGTGTGTACATATGTGTGTGTATATATATATGTATATATATGCACACACACACATCTTTCAGCCCGTTTGCTATACATAGGTTCATAAGTTCATAGTTTGGTACTAGGTTATAGGCCCTAGTGCCTATACAAGCCTAGCCATAACAATTCCCTGGCTATTTCTTCCCACACTATTTACTTCCCTGGACCCCTGTCTAGCAGGGCAACTGACATGATCCCATGAGTGAATTTCCTTTCTCCCATCCAATCATCAAGGTTCCTTTTGAAGAGGGCCAAAGAGGCGCTCTGCTTGACATGTATGGGCAGTCTATTCCAGAGTCTGGGGAGTCTCTGGGTCAGGTACCTATCACTCCAGCATGCTTTTTTTATTGTGATGACATAGTTTAGATCCCTGGAGCATGTGGCTCTGAGAGATTGGGATTTCTTTAAGTGTAGCATTTCCAACAGCTCTGGGTTTGACATGGCCTTGTGTGTTAAGCAGAGATTGCCTCGGAGTAGATGATATGTGACAGAGTACAGCTGGAGTTTTTTAAGGTGGTCAGCATAGGGCATCTGCTTTAGGCCTGTGATTCTTTTAGAAAGGTATTTCTCCGGCCTTTCCAGTTATTGCAGATGTCTTGAGAGGTACATACCAAATGGGGCATTGTATTCTATAATGGGCCTAATGAGGGATGAGTACAGTGGGACAATGACCTCCTTTTTTCTGGATGAAAAGCCCTTAGTGATGAGGTGTGCCACATAGAAGGATTTCCTGACTGTTGTGGCGATGTGGTTATTGAAGGTGAGACCACTGTCCACCTGTGTCCCTAAGTCTCTTATCACACTTTTGGTGTTTAGTGTATTGCCACCTATGTGGTAATTCATGGGTACATGTTTTTTCCCAAAAGGGATAATTATACATTTCTTGGCATTGAGCTTGAGCCCATGGCTCTGGCACCATGCATCTGTTTCTGTAAGGCCCTTTTGTAGAGTATCCACATCACTTGGGGATTCAATAAGAGCTCCCAGTTTGCAGTCATCTGTGAACTTTGTTAACCAGAGTCCCTTAGTGTTGGCCTGTATTTCAGAGAAGTAGATGCCAAACAAGAGAGGTCCCAGGACTGAACCCTGAGGTACTCCACTTGTCATTTGTCTGGAGCTGGATTTAAAGTCAGCTACTTTTACAGTGTGGGTTCTGTCAGTAAGCCAGTTGGCAACACATCGAGTGACGTAGGGATTAATACCCAGCTTAGTAAGTTTATCTATGATTCCAGAGTGGGAGATGGTGTCAAAGGCCTTGGCAAGGTCCAGATAGGCTGTGTGGACTGCCTTACCCTCGTCCACGGCTCTGGAGACTGATTCAAAGAAGTCAATCAGGTTCAGGAGACAAGATCGGCCCTTCATGAACCCAAACTGGGTGGGATCCAGTGTTTGAAGGTTGCCAGTGTCTTTGCTTATAAGTTCCATGATAATACGTTCCATGGCCTTGCAGATCAGGCTCGTCAGACTGATGGGGCAGTAGTTCCTGGGATCCAAGGTGGGATAACTGTAACTGTGTGCCACTCAGTGGGCACAAAGCCTGAGGTGAGGGTATGATTAAACATGACACTTAGGTGAGGTGCCAGTTCATTTTGTAGTTCATGTAGTACATAGCCTGGGATGTCATCTGGTCCCATGGATGCAGTATTCTTAGCTTTGGAGAGTGTGTTTTTTACCTGTGTGGCCATTATTACCAGAATTTAGCAATTTTCTGGTATTGAGATGGGACATTTAGGGGGTGAGAGGGGGGGTGAAGTTGGCACTGAATCGATCTGCTAGGATATTGGCAATATCCTTGGGATCAGTATATTTAATGCCATTCTGTTGTAGCTCAGAGCAGATCTGAGCATTGCCATTTAGATTCTTGACACAGTTATAGAATGCCTTGTGGTTGTCTTTGGAATCTTTGGCAATTTTATTTTTGTAACTAGCTTTGGAGAATTTTACGAGGGATCTCAGCTTCTTACTGAGGCTGGTAAGGGAGTTTTTTGCATCCTGGGATTTTCCTCTTTTCTGCAACAGTTTCTCCCTTTTGTTGTAAAGCTTGTTTACGGCAGGGGACCACCAGATTGGTTTCCTTTTTTTTGGAGGAGAGCATCTTGGTTCTATTTGGGATGGCAGTGGCACAATTCATGCATGAGTGGATGTGCTCCTACAGTGCCTTAGTGAAGGACTCAGCAGTTGAACTTTCAGTTCCTGTCTGCATAGGTGGCATGATAAATGTAACTTCTGACTTGAGTAGCATGAAGTTGGCTTTGGAGAAGTTTTTTATGGAGGTTTCCTTACTGGGGGGTGGAATGTGGATGTTAAGGGTGATTAGCTTATAGTCTGACCTGACCAACGAGGGGGTGACAATAGGTGTGGAGCATCGATTTCCCATGTTGGTAATGACCAGGTCTAGGATATTGGAGCCCCTGGTGGGACTATGGATTAGCTGATACTGGGCATTGGAATTTATGAATTCCAAGAACTGTTGGGCAAAGGTGTTAGTACACGAGTAGTTTTCCCAGTTAATGGCAGGGTAGTTGAAATCACCCAGTATTAGGGTGTTTGGTTGTATATTAATATTTTCCAGTATGTTTAGAAAGGTGTAGTGAGAATCTTGGGGCATGGTGGGGATCTGTAGCAAGCTACAATTTGGATTGCGGTCTTACCTAGTGTTACTTGCACCTGGAGAATTTCAGACGCATTGTGTTGGGCAACTAACCTGGTGGTGTGAATATCCTTGGTGAATATGGACACTCCTCCACCTTTAGTGTTTTGATCCTGGTTTGGTGGCTGAAAAGTCTGGTAATAGTTGTAGCCTGGTATGGCAGGGGTGCTCTCTGGAGCCTTGAACCATGTCTCAGTTACTGCACATATATTGATGTTCTCCATTTTTAGGAGTGCATTTTGAGGTTTAGACTTCTAGCATTACCTTCGGATTTTGCATGCTTGTACCTGTTACAGTGGTGGTTTTTGTCCTTTGAACTTTGCCTAAAAAAGGCACTATAGAGGTGGCAATAGCCTTAGCCAGTAACCTGAATCCCAGGGGCAGCAGGTGCAGACCATCTCTGGCAAAGCATCGTGCTCTGTCGATCATGTCATCCCAGGCAGACAGATACTGGATCCCCTTTGAATGACACCAGAAGCTTAGCCAATTGTTGAAGTCAGTCATTTTGTTCTTATATTGTGGTATCATTCTGGGCGAAGGCAGGATGCTACTCAGGGCTAGGGTCATACCTGCCTGGGCCACATGATCTGAGAGCTCTTCCATGTCTCTTTTCATGTAGTCCAGGGAGGTACGTCTCAAGTCATCCACTCCAACATGGACAATGACAGAGTCATATTTGTACTTGTTGTGGAGTGACTTGAGTGCATGAGTTATGTGGTGGATTCTGGCACCCGACAGACAGCTGACTGTAATGTTCTCCTTGTTCAGCCTGGTGAGTGGGACATCAGTGTGCCTGACTGTAGAGTCACCTATGACTAAAGTGTTATGTACGTTGTCTTGCCTTAGGGGCTGTTGCTGGGTGGCACAGTGATGTTGTGAGCTATGTGACACTTTGGTTGTGACTGGTGTTTGTTTACGTTTCAGCTTCGGAGGTACTTGTTGCTTGGGCAGGTTATAGTTAAGGGCCTCTGCATATGTGGATTTAGTGTTGCTATGTGTGGGTGTGGGTGTTGGTGGTGTGAGTTTAGAAGGGCTATGTGTTGCTTGAGGTGTAGTGCAGGTATTAACCTTCTCCTCTTGACTGTCTAACACAATCTTAGGTGGAGATAGCTTTGCTTCCAGTTTGGCTATGTAAGTGCATCTCTCTCAGTTGTATTGTTGGGTGGTAGGAGGACAGGGTTGTCTGTGTACATGAGGCAATTGCTGCATTGCCCCAGCATGCCCAGATTCACCAGGTGGACAGGAGAAATCACCAGAAGCTGACCCTTGGACATGCCTGGTTTGGTGCTTTTTTTTGAAAAGTACAGGAGCTGTTTTCCCTTACCTCAGCAAGGTACTTTGCAATTATAGGCTGTTTAGTGCCTATGATTAATTTCTCCTCATTAATAAGGAGAGTTGAGTGCTTGTATCAGTTTAAGGCTTCCTAGTGCTTTCCAGCAGGTATTAGAGCAAGTGCTAGTCACAGGGATACTTAAAGGTTGTTGTTGTTTGCCTTTCGGCTTTTCCCCGTAAGGGGTCACCACAGCGGAACTCCAGTCCGCTAATGATTGGCAGTAGATTTTTATGAAATGCCGAGGTACCAGCTCAATGCCCATTTATGCACGCATGTCTTTCAAATGCTACCCAACCGTGGGGAGGACATGCAGACTCCACACAGAAAGCACTCCCAAGCCAAGCCGAGAATCGAATGGGAGAGCCTCTTGCTGTGAGGTAACAACGCTACCGCCGTACCAAAAAAAATGGTTTATCCTAAACACTGCAGTGTGCACTAGAGAAGTTAGATGTGAAAGTAGGTAACTTAAGTTTTACCTGTCTAAAAAGTTAAGTTTTAGTGGAGAGTCACTATTTTTAAAACAGCGATATATTGAAAGGGGATGATCACTTTTGTATTCCGGTACTATGGAATACAATAGAATGGCCAATAAATTTAAATAGCTGAAGGGGAGTGATTTCACAAAATGAGAATTTTGTGCTTACTCACACAAGCCAGTGAAAGCAGAGAGGAAATGAGATACATGGTCAAATTAATAAGAGGCAGGCAACTAGAAAGACAGTGGTATTAAAGAACACGACAATGACAGGGTGGGGGAAAAATTTCTGCCTGACTCACAAGAGACAGAGCTGTGGTGTCTTTTGAAGTTTTAATATGCAGTTAAAAGCAGAATACAGGTAAAACACAAGGTAAAGAAAACAAATCACAGTATTCGAAATATAAAAAAGCAATACCCCACAGGGATCTATTTTTGAAGCATTTAGCTTACTTAAAATGGCTAGACGGGGTACAGTATCAAACATCTTGGCCAGGTCAAGATACAACATATGAATAGCTTGACTACTGTCATCTGCCTGTATGATCCTCTCAAAGAAGTTACCAAGATTAATTAGGAAGGATCTTTTCTTGACAAAGTCAAACTGCTGCAGGTAAAGCCCAGTGGTGCATCAGGTAGCACACTCACCTTTGGTGCAGAAGGCTGCGAGTTCAATTGTCACACTAAGTAAATCAACTGCTGACACTACAGTGCAGCATAAGGAGGGTGCTACATTCCTGAGTGTATCATCTTTCAGATGAGATATTAAACTGATTCTCAATCTGCTTATGTTGGTGGTAAATCAGGTGGATATAAAAGATCCCATGACACCTATCAAAAAGAATAGGGGTCTTTTATTTATATAGAAAAAGAACTCTTATTTACAACATATTTACAAATATTTACAAAGGTATATATATATATATATATATATATATATATATATATATAGATAGATAGATAGATAGATATACAAATCTGTTTACATGTTTATAATTTCCTTTACTGTCATACTAAATTTTCATCCCTATTAGAACCCCACTCCATTTTTCACAACCACCATCTGATTTTACTTAATATTGTTGCTAAAATCCATTTACCTTTAAACATAATTTCATTTATTCTTTGATTCCATATATCTGATATAATATAAAATACTTTTTTATCTGTTCTTTTAACATATTCTTTACTTTAATTCTTACAATATCCACATTTAATCACATCAGTGTTTATTTTACCCACTTCTTTTATATCTTCAAAAAAACTTTTTACATAGTTTTTCCCATAACATTTTTACCCCCTTACATTCCACAGAAACATGTTCTGTAGTTAGTTCTTTTTGCAAATATAAACATATTCTATCACTTTTCTGCAATTTATCTATTACCAGTCTCTACAAAAAGTTTTGACATTCTACTTTCTGATCACACCATTTGCTTTTATTTTTACAGCTTTAATTGTTTTGTCTATTAGATTTTCCCATGATTTTACATAGTAATGCTCTGTCATTACATTCTTATACCACACTTTTCTTTTTCAATATCATCAGTTTTTTATTTTCCACAAAATATTTCTTCTTGATAACATTTTATTTCTTCATTTATACACTCTTTTTCTCCTTTACTCTTTTTTTACCATACCCCAAAATTTATCATACTTGCATTTATACAATTTTACTACTAATCTTCCATCTTTAATATTTGTCCACTTTAAACACTTTGTGCAATTTTAATGATGCAGCATATACCACTGGGTTAATTAACCCTTAACCTTTTTCTTCATTTATGTACATAACTACTCTTTTTACTGGGTTTATCTCAAACCCATATAAATTAAAACATATCTGCAATAATTCCTTTTCAAATACTGTTGGCAACATAACTACACTTGCCAAGTATGCTATTTTCCCATCAATACTGAATTTATCAATTAAGGCTTTTTTTCTGAATTATAATGTATATGTTCTCCAGAAAAGATAGGTTTGTTTTATTTCTTCTATTGTTTTTTTCCATTTAATTCTATTTACATCATCTTCTTTTGGCTGTTCCCGTTAGGGGTCACCACAGTGGATCACCTGTTTCCATTTCTTCCTGTCCTCTGCATCTTGCTCTGTCACACCAACCACCTGCATGTCCTCTCTCACCACATCCATAAACCTTATCTTAGGCCTTCCTATTTTCCTGTTACCTGGTAGCTTCATCCTTAACATCTTTTTCCCAATATACTCAGCATCCCTCCTCAGCACATGTCCAAACCAATGTAATCTTGCCTCTCGGGCTTTGTCTCCAAACCTTCCAACCTGGGCTGACCCTCTAATATACTTATTCCTAATCCTGTCCACCCTCGTCACACCCAGTGCAAATTTAAACATCTTTAACTCTGCCACATCCAGCTCAAACTCCTGCCTTTTTGTCAATGCCACTGCCTCCAACCCATATAACATAGCTGGTCTCACTACCCTCTTGTAGACCTTCCCTTTCACTCTTACAGGTACTCGTCTGTCACAAATCACTCCTGACACTCTTCTCCACCCACTCCATTCTGCCTGTACTCTCTTCTTCACCTCTCTTCCACACTCACCGTTGCTCTGAACTATTGACCCCAAGTATTTAAACTCATCCACCTTCGCCACCTCTACTCCTTGCATCCTCACCATTCTTCTATCCTCCCTCTCATTCACATACATATATTCTGTCTTAGTCCTGCTGACCTTCATTCCTCTTCTCTCTAGAGCATATCTCCATTTCTCCAGGGTCTCCTCCACCTGTTCCCTACTCTCACTACAGATCACAATGTCATCTGCAAACATCATAGTCTATGGGAACTCCTGTATGATCTCGTCTGTCAACCTGTCCATCACCATTGCAAATAAGAAAGGGCTCAGAGCTGATCCTTGATGTAACCCCACCTCCACCTTAAATACATTCGGCACTTCCACCGCAGACTTCACCGCTGTCACACTACCCTCGTACATATCCTGTACCACTCTTACATACTTCTCTGACAATCCTGACTTCCTCATACAATACCACAACTCCTCTCTAGGCACTCTGTCATATGCTTTCTCTAGGTCTACCAAAACACAATGCAACTCCTTCTGACATTCTCTGTACTTCTCCATCAACACTCTCAGAGCAAACATTGCATCCATAGTGCTCTTTCCATGCATGAAACCATACTGCTGTTCACTAATCATCACGTCCCTTCTTAACCTAGCTTCCACTACTCTTTCCCATAACTTCATGCTGTGACTGATCAGTTTAATCCCTCTGTAGTTACTACAGCTCTGCACATCACCCTTATTCTTAAAAATTGGTACCAAAACATTTTTTCTCCATTCCTCAGACATCCTCTCGCTTTCTAACATTTCATTAAACAATCTGGTTAAAAACTCCACTGCCATTTCCCCTAAACACCTCCATGCTTCCACAGGTATGTCATCTGGGCCAACAGCCTTTCCATTCTTCATTCTATTAATAGCTATCCTTACTTCCTCCTTGCTAAGCCATTGTACTTCATGATTTACTATGCCTACATGATCCAACCTTCTCTCCCTCTCATTCTCTTCATTCATCAACCCCTCAAAGTACTCTTTCCATCTCCTCAACACACTCTCCTCGCTTGTGAGTATGTTTCCCTCATTATCCTTTACCTGCTGCACATCTTTCCTAGCTCAGTCCCTCTGTCTAGCCAATCAGTACAGGTCTTTTTCTCCCTCCTTAGTGTCTAGCCTTTCATACAACTCTTCATATGCCTTATCCTTTGCCACCTCTCTCTTTGCCATTCACTTCATCTCCTTATACTCCTGTCTACTTTCTTCATCTCTCTGACAATCCCACTTCTTCTTTGCCAACCTCTTTGCCTGTATACTCTTCTGTACTTCCTCATTCCAACACCATGTCTCCTTGTCGTACTTCCTCTGTCCCGATGTGATACCAAGCACCTTTCTAGCCATCTCCCTTACTAGCTCTGCTGTAGTTACCCAGCTATTTGGTAGCTCTTCACTGCCACCCAGTGCCTGTCTTAACTCATCCCTGAACTCCACCTCACAATTACCGTTTTTCAATTTCCACCATTTGATCCTTGGTGCTGCCCTCACACTCCTCCTCCTCTTCTTGATCACCAATGTCATCCTACAAACCACCATCCTATGCTGCCTAACTACACTTTCTCCGGTCACCACTTTACAGTCTCCAATCTCCTTCCAACTGTCCCTCCTACATAAGATATAATCCACCTGTGTGCATCTTCCTCCACTCTTGTATGTCACCCTTTGCTCCTCCTTCTTGTTAAAATACGTATTCACCACAGCCATGTCCATCCTTTTCGCAAAATCCGCTACCATCTGACCTTATGCATTCCTTTGTTTAACACCCTACCTACCCATCACTTCCTCATCCCCTCTGTTCCCTTCATCAACATGCCCATTGAAATCTGCTCCAATCACCACTCTCTCACCCTTGGGTACAGTCATCAACACTTCATCCAATTCACTCCAAAATTTTTCTTTCTCATCCATTGCACACCCAACTTGTGGAGCATATGCATTAACAACATTCATCATGACACCGTCAATTTCCAGCTTCATAAACATCACTCTATCTGACACTCTTTTCACCTCCAAAACACTCTTCGCATACTGTTCCTTCAGAATAACTCCTACGCCATTTCTCCTCCCATCCACACCATGATAAAACAATTTGAACCCACCTCCGGATACACCTAGCCTTACTCCCCTTCCATCTGGTCTCTTGCAGACACAATATCCAACCTTCCTTCTGTCCATCATATCAGCTAGCTCTCTCCCTATACCAGTCATACTGCCAACATTCAAAGTTCTGACCCTCACTACCACAGTCCTAGCCATTCTCCTCTCTTCCTGCCTTCGTCCATGTCTTTCACCTCTTCTCCTCCTTCGGCCAACAGTAGCCCAATTTCTGCCAGCCCCCTGTTGGTGGTCGTTGTTAACCCGGGCCTCGACCGATCCGGTATGGAAATATTTACTGGTGACTGCATGAAATGATTTGGTGAAGTTTTACACCGGATGCTGTTCCTGATGCAACCCTCCCCATTTATCCGGACTTGGGACCGGCACAAAGGAATGCACTGGCTCATGCAGCCACAGTGGCTGGGTTGAATTCTATTTGCATCATTATTCACAAATGTTATACCTAATACAGAAATTTAATTCTTTGCAAAATATATACCTCTTATATTTAGTATGTTACCTAAATATTTACTTTTCTCTTTATTTAAAGCCATCTCTATCACATCTAGAATTTATTTGTGCAAATTATTACTTCTTTTATACAAATTTTTTTTTGCAATTATTATAATGTCATCTGTATATGTTAACAGAACTGCAGTTCTTAACACTTCAAAGTTTATATACCCAGCCACCTTCATTTTATGATTTATTTCACATACTATCACATTCGTAACTAATGTAAAGAGTATGCAACTCATTGGACATCCCTGTCTTACATCAATCTTCATATGTACCTCTTGGCTTAACCAGCCATTTACAAATATTTTTACTTTATTATTACTATATGCTGACATATACAATTTCCTAATTTTTTCAGTTATATTACATTATTTTATTGGGCAGCCGCAGTGGTGCAGCAGTTAGTATTGCCACCTCACAGCAAGAGGTTCTCTGGTTTGAGCCTCAGCTGGGGTGCCTTTAGTGCGGAGTCTGCATGTCCTCCCTGTGGTTGCGTGGGTTTCCTTTGGGTGCTCAGGTTTCCTCCCACATCCCAAAGATATGCTCTAGGTGGATTGGACACTCTAAATTGGCCCTAGGTGTGAATGCATGCATGTGTGTGCCTTCTGTGGAAGGTTGGGTGCTGGGCTGGCAACTCGACATCATAAAAACTCCACTGCCAATCATGAGCAGACAAACTGATCCAATGTAGCAACCCCTAACCAGAAAAGCTGAAAGAAGAAGAAGAAGATTATATTCTTTTATTATTACTCATAAAATTTCATGTCCAATTATTAAGGTCTCCTATCATGATTTTTGTTTCTTCTTTACTGTTTATATCATTATCCACAATTAATCATAGCTATCATTAGTAATTATTGACAACCCTTCCCTTTATAGTATATACACTACCTTCCTTAGTTTTCATTTTAGTTTCAAACCCCTTTTGTATTATTTTCATAAAAATCTTATAATAATTATTATTACTATTCAATACTATTAGTCTCAGTTTTTTAATTGTCTTCTATCTTCCATCGTCCATATGAATTTAAGTATACCAGTACATAATTCTTTATACATAAAACCTTCAATTAACTATTCATTCAAAATCTTTACAAAATATTGTTTTTGCCAATCCCTTAACTTTTCATACATTTCACACCTTATTCCATCTTATCCTGCAACCTAATCTTTATTTACTTGTCCTAATACTTTATCTAGATCATTTAAAGAAATCTTCTTTTCAACTCTTCATTCTCTTTTTCTGTTAACTTTTTTACTTTCCATGTTTTTTTCACTACCTTCTTTTTTCTTCAAACATTTCTTATAGATATTGTTCTACACTATTCATAATATTTTCCTGAGTTCTTTCTATTTTACATTTATTTCCCTCATTACAGTATTATCTTCCAGTACTAATCTGCTTAAGTAATGTGATACTTCTTCTTTTTCCTTGTAAAAATATCTTTGCTTATATATCAGTACTTGTACTTTTCCTGATTTCTTTCATATCATTCCTTTTCCTTGTCAAAGTACTTTCTCTCATTATGTTCTCATTTTTCCAATGCATTGTCATATGTTCTTTTATATTTTTCTTTCTCTACTTTTCTCACATAATATTGCCAATGTAAAAAGTTTTTTATATATTTTTCCGTAAATATCATCCACCATTCTGACCAATTTTTATAAAATGTTCTCATATGATGTTTCCATAACTGTATCACTAATCACTTTCCTTCTTCATTCTATGCTTTCTCATTTATTTTTTATACCTTCCTTGTTTTCCTTTCTCTCTAGCCATATTGCAAGATGATCAGAAGCTACCCCCTTCTCCTATAACTAAATCATCTGCTACTGTAAAATAATATATTTCAGCTGTATACATAACCCTTTTGCAAGTCCATGAATTTTTGTCCCAAAGTTTTAACATACCACATCTTATAAGTTCTAATATTTTCTCATATAATTTCCTTTCTTTTTATGCTTTCCTCTTAAATCACAATTGAAGTCTCCTGTTATTATAATATTCATATTTATCACCACATAGTCAAAAATCTGATGAAATAAGCTTTCCTTTCTTTACTATTAGTATAAGCATATACTGTTATAATTATGTATACTTGTTCTTTCCATTTTAAATCTGCAGTGGTTAATTTTCCAATTTTTGATAAAGTTACATCTAATACCGTATTTCCCCGCAAATAAGACTGGGTCTTATACTCTTTCCCCCGTCAAAATACGCATTAGGGCTTATTATCAGGGGATGCCTTATTTACCCCCCCTCCGTACAACAATCTACATTTATTCATTTATTCATGTACACAAATCGACATTTATTCTTGTACAAAAATCAATATTTATTCATGTGCACAAATTGACATTTATTTGGTACTATTCTGTTATTGGGCAACAGTTCTAAGTAATGCGTTAACAGTTGTGTGAGAATTCTACATAAACAGTGCAACAAACATTTCAACTTCAGAATATCTACACCTTGGCTTTCACAGTGTAATATTTCATGCTTAACAGAATGTGCAGAAAAATCTCAATACATGTGTATTGGAGGAGGGGAATAAAATTGAAAGCAGACGTAATCCATTCTGTTTCCCTGATAATGGAAAAGTTATTCAACTATAGTCATGTCATCTTCTTCTGGAACATTGTCATAAGTCTCCAACCCCCCTGGCCTGAATTTCTTGCGACTCCATTTCTTGTAGAACCATTGGCCCCAATCTGTCATGCTTAGCAATATAGCTCTCCTTAAATGAGCACTGCTTGTCCAAGTAGCTTGCTCGTAGTGCATTGGCAACACAGCTGTCAGTAATTTTATCCTATGAATTTGTCGCCCAAGTCACAACTTCTTGCAGGTAGGCTTCACAAAGTTTCCATGCTGATTTCTCTCCTTTCTATTTTCAATGTAGTCACTGAGTTCCATGTGCAAATGGCCCTTGAATGGCTTGTTTATTGCAATATCAAGAGTCTGGAGATAGGCAGTCATTCCTGCAGGAATCATTATTTGATCTATTCTTCTCCATGCAAGGAATTTATTCATGTCTTTAGCGTGGTGAGTGTTGGCTGAATCTCAGACTAGCAGACCTCTTTCACCACCTCGCAAAACAAGTGGCAGCATTACATCGACCCACTTCCTTATAACTGCTTGTGTGTACCAGGCTTTTTCAGTTTCAAGAATGTAAATGCCTGAAACACATTCAATCTTATCTTTCTTGTTCTTACTAATGATTAGAGGTGGGGTTTTCTTTCCATCTAGACAAATTGCCAAAATACAGGTAACACATGCACTCTTGTAACCAGTGGAGGGAATGTAGATTGACGAGGCACCCCTCTGATCAATTGTTTGAGATCCTTGGCCCATAAACACTGCAGTTTCATCCATAGCAATCATTCTGGAGAGTTGGTTTTTAGAAAAGTCAATGCCATCAACAAAGGACTTGAACGCAAGTGCACATTTAATAACTTCAGTATCTTCCAGCTTGAAAAGTGTTGTTGATCTTCTTAGAGACAGTTCATATCGCTGAAGGAAGCCATCAGGCCAATGTTGTGATGCTTTGAATTCTTCTGGGGATATTTCTAACTGTGGTGCCATTGCAAGGGAAAATGCTTGAATATCAGCCCTGCACACAACCAAAGCCTTTGCTCTCCTGTTAGCTATTCATTCACAGATGATGTCTTCCAGCTCAGGAAATAATGGTTGCCGACCTGATCCACACTTGCACTTCTTAGCATTTCCTTGTCAGCCTGTTGACTGAGGTTATCGTACACTGCAAGACATTTTCGGATCATTCAGAGATCTAACTTCTTCTCTTTGCAGAAAGCTGTCAGATTCTTTCCCTAGGAGTCCTCCACAATTCCTTTCTTGTACTCGATGGAATAGCTCTTTCTTTTTGCACTCATCCCGGCTAAATGAAGACTTACGAGACCAGAGTGGCAACACAAAATGGCAACAGTTAAGAAGACACAACCACAGCTGTTTGTTATCAAGTGCGCGTACTTTACGTGCATTGTCTGTACTTTGACTGATCAAAGTACACCTGTCAGTGTTTATGGGCCAAGGATCTCAACCTTCAAGTATGAGTGATGATTAGGGTTACAGTAAGAATCATGGAGGACTCCCCAGGGAAAGAATCTTGCAACTTTCTGCAAAGAGAAGAAGTTGGGTGTCTGAATGGTCCGAAAATGTTCAGCAGAGTACGATAACTTCAGTCAAATATTTCCTCATTATTTTATAATTCAACATGGCCATCATGTGTTGTTGACAGTCTTAACTGGGGCTTATTTTTGGGGTAGGGCTTATATCATGACCACCCTGGCAAACCATGCTAGGCCTTATTCTCTGGTTAGGTCTTATTTATGAAGAAATATGGTATATTTACTGTATTTCTAGATACTATGGCTATTCCGGAACATCTTTCATTTCCCAGATTATCTTTCCTCCCCATAGTTTCTCTGTGTGTAATCTTTCTTCATTTGTTAAAAATCTTGTCATGTGTATTATACCACTCCAAAATCCC
Source organism: Protopterus annectens (assembly GCF_019279795.1). Taxonomy (NCBI): domain Eukaryota; kingdom Metazoa; phylum Chordata; order Ceratodontiformes; family Protopteridae; genus Protopterus; species Protopterus annectens. Next base: position 410,386,230 of record NC_056733.1, on the reverse strand, counting down.
TATTCTTCTTCATATATTCTTAATACTATTCACATTTACAGAACGCACACTAATATTTTCATTTTCCTTTGATTCATGGTTTTATAAGTTCATAGCTAATTGCTAGGCTAGCTTTCTTAATAGGCCATTCTAAGTCTATCCAATTTCCCTCCCAAAGGTAGAATCTTACACTGTACTTTGTGTTTGTTAGTCAAACACATTAACCGTTATACCAACCTCCAATCAATGCATGTTCTTTTTTCATCCATTTCCTTTCTTTTTTTCTTTTGTACGTATCTCTTTAACTTTTCTTTTTTCTTTTGTACTTATCTCTTTAACTTTTCTTTTTTCTGTCTTTTAACTTTTACCAATAGAATAATTTTTTCTTTCTTTTACTACCTCCCAGTTTATGTCTTTTCCATCAATTATTTCAGACCTTTCTTCTATGTCCTCTTTATTATTTTTTCTTATCTAATATTTCTTCTATTTTTACCTCTTCTAAAATTTCTTCTCTGTTCATTTTCTTCTTTTTTCCTTACTCTTATTTTTATTTTTATAATACATCCATAAATATCCAGTTTTGTTACATTTGTAACATTTCAATTCACGTTTTTTTACATCATGTCCCATTTCCTCACAAAATATAGCATTTTCTTTTGTCATACTTACTTATCAAATGCCCTTCTTTTCCACAAAAACAAAACATGTTTGGGTTGTCCCAGTATTTTACAACATCCGTATTCCCCTTCACATTTATCTTGTTTGGTATATGTATACTTTTTTTCTCTTTCTAGTTTTACGACAATATTACAATCCCAACCATCAAGTCTATAAACTCCTTGTTTCAAGCTTTTGCAATGTCCAGTACTTCTGTCTATAATGTTTTTAAATGTCCTTTCAAAGTCTCTCTTTCTGCCTCTATTTAAAATTGTGCATAGATTTTCTTTTTTGTTGCCCAGTTAAATGGTTTTATCACACAAAGATTCTATGGATTACAGTCTTTTTTTCATATTCACCAAGAAAATGTTCCATTGAAAAACCGTCTCAAATATAATGCCACAAAATATCTGTTTATTAATAAAAAATAAATGTTTTTACCTCATGTGCTTTTATACCCACAGGAGGTATTAAATTGTCTCACATTCAAACCTATCCATTTCTTTGTTTTCATTATTTTGAATCCTTGCCATGTAATTCTTTTTTTTTTTTTTTTTTTTCATTTTCTTGTGCCTTCTTTTCTGGTAGTCGCCTTCTACCTTCTTTTACTTTTTCTGCATTTGTTTTCTTTTCCATCTCACCATTATTCTTCATGATTGTCTCTGCATCATCTTTTTCTATTTTCTCCATAATGGAAACACCTCCTTCATTCTGTGGCTCACTTGACATCACCATTTCTTTAAGTAAATCATCTCTCAACTCTCCCGACTGGAGAGTTATAATTATACAGCCACCATTTGCTGACATCCCCATCAAACAGATTTCTTTCAAACATCTTTAAGAATACTGCACACATTCTCCAGTTTTGATATTTACTTTATCAACCATTTATCTCACTTCTGCATCATCTCATTCACTCTCCATCTGCCTCCCTGTTTTCCTGGGCCTCCTCTGTGCCTGAAATGGAAATAGGAAGTACTTCTGTAAAATGGATCCCACTAGTAACAATGATGAGTAGGGGAAGTTCCCTGATGACCTGGCCAAATTGCCCCTAGTGGTATAAATACCACCTCAGGTCTCCCCTGAAAAGAGGCTAGTAGTTCAGTCAGACTAATCTCTTCAACAAAAGATAAACAAATAAAATATAACTAATAAGATTTTTGATATCATAATCTATGAAGTCAATTACAATATGTTCAATGGTTTTACAGATGAAGCTCATCAGGCCAATGAGTATATAATTCCTGGAGTCAGTTGTAGGCCCACCCTGTGGAACTGCATCACCATCGTAGTGTGCCAAACTTACATTAGTTTGTGAAGTGCCACTGTGAAGGAATGCTTAGCATTATTTATTAAAATCCAGGTATATTGTTAGGTCCCATGGAAGAAGTATTTTTAGTCATAAACAGCACATTCAGTACATGTTCTTTTGTGATAATAGAGATGAAAGGATTCAGGGATTTGTGGACTGTAGAAAGAGGTCTCGGAGGTAAAGCTGGCACTGACTTTGCTTGCTAGTAAATTGGCAATGTCTATTGGGTCTAAACGGGAGGTACCATATTGACAAAGTTCAGAGCAATGTTAGGTGTTGTCCCTTAGTTTAATAACATAGCTAAAAAAAAGGATTTATAATTGTCCTTAGTTTCAGCTATATATATTTTTTTGCCTCAATAGCAAGTGCACGTCTAAATCTAGTCTGGTCTTTTCTTTTATTACCAGAAGGAAAAAAAAAACAGTAAATTAATCCAAAATTAATTTAATGCAATAGTAGTAAATTAGCTAAAAACAGTGCAGGCTGTATTAATGTATTCAGTATCACACAAAAGTTACTTAGCCCAGGTATTCTTGGCTTCAGTAACAGAATCAAATCCAGTTTATACTGTTCTCAATCTGGAGCCTTTAGCTTGGCATGTAGCAGCTTGTAGCTAATAAAAGGCTACCTGCTCTAAAATGTTCTATTTATAATAAGAAAGAAAAGCAAAAAAAAAAAAAATCTCAGAAGAGCCCACCAACCAATAGCAATACACTTTTTGCCCGAGTAGTAAGCAGGAGCTTGGTCTTCTCTTCTGGAACCAGAGAAATAATGATAAAATAATTCAAAGCAAGTTCACTAAAATGTGGCAGAAACAGTGCAGGCTGTATTAGTATGCTCAATATTAAGCAAAATCAAGCAAAAGTGACTTAGTCCAGGTAGTCTTAGCCTTAATAGTTGAGTCAAATCTGGTTTGTGCTAGTATGAATATGGAGCGTTGAGCTCAATGTGCATCAGCTCATGGTAATTGAGAGGCTAGCATGCTAAAATACTATTTATAATAAGAAAAAGAACTGCAAGAAAACCTCAGAAGAGCACATCAACCAATGACAACATGCTTTCTCCATCTTGGTAGGAAGGACAAACTTAGAACTAGTTTCTAGTAATGTTTGCTAGAAACAGTGCCAGCTTTATTATTATACTTGATATTACATCAAAATCAAGGAAAAGTCACTTAACCCAAGTGGTCTTGGCTTCAGTAGCAGAATCAAAGTTATTTTATACTGGTCTCAGATCAGAGTGCTTAGCTTGGTGTGTAGCAACTCATAGCAAATGAGAGACTACAAGTGCTAAAATGCTCTGTTATATAGTAGGAAATGGCATGACAGGCTCAAGTTGGCTGCATCTGTACAGTCCATGTTGCAGCAGTGTGGTGATAACCACAGTACCATGCTAAAATGCCCTATTTATAACAAGAAAAAAACAGCTAGAAAAGTTCAGAAGAGTACACCAACCAACAGCAACATACTGTTTTTTCATCTCAATAGCAGGCATAACCCTAGCACAAACTAGAGTAAGTGTGAAGAAAGTAACCTGCTGTATTAGGACACTCCTGCACACAAATATCTTACACATCTGCTGCCAATCTTCTTCCATTTCCTCAGGCTGGGAGCGGCTTGATGATCAGCAAGCAGCGGGGATAAAAAAAATGCAAAAAAAATTGAATGCTGGCCTTCATCCTTAAGAAAAATTAATTAGTTAAAGAATATCTTGCATAGTGCTTGTTTACTTGTATACATTATTGTCTCCTAATAGAATGGCGTCATGTGTGTGAAAAAAGCCACTGTATGGTGTTCAGCTCTGAAAGGCAGTACATGCAGGACAGGAATAGAATGCAAAGCTGTCTACAGCCATGGCTTTTTTTTTTTTTTTTGCTTTGTTAAAGAAAAATTCCTTAGAACTGAAAAATCTTTTTTTTTCACTCTACCTTTGTTTTCTGAGCTATTTTAACCCCTCAGAATCACTCTGAATGCTTCTTATAGAATTTTAATATGTTTTTCCACAAAATGGTTGCCAACGGGGCGTGACATATCAACGTGATCTTGTTTTTCTTCATCTTTTTCACTTTCCCATAATCCATTTCAAGTCTACTTTATATGAGTCATGCTAGACATAAGGATGTAGTGGTGCATTCCCATGCCATTAACATATAATGGGATTACTGCCAGTCACTGTCATCTTATATACCTTCTGTAGCAGGGCTGCTTCTTTTTTTTCTTGGAACGACACTCACTTATGAGTGTCTCAGAACCTATTTTAGACTATACTAAGGAGTCATACAGCTGCAATGAAAAAAGTAGCTAAATTGCAGGCCTTTTGTTGTCCAAGATGACTTGAGAGTCCCCTCACCCACACTTTTCCTGAGGTGTCAAAATAGTCACTGGACTGAGAATTTGCACAGTGGCATAGTAGATAGTGTTGTTGCCTCACAGCAAGATGTTCTCCAGTTCAATTCCCAACTGGAATGCCTTCTCTGAGTACAATCCGTGGAATGGACGCTCTAAACTGGCCATAGGTATGTGCGTGCATGCATGTCTGTGGTGTGGAAGAACAACCACGGTGAGACTAGCCACCTGGCAGTGTAAACCTTGGCTCTAGGTGATTGTCACTGTTGAAGTGACACCCCAACCCCATGTACAAAAATGGGAAAAAGGAGTTGTGGATGGATAAGAGATCCTTGCAGCTTCATGTGACAGCTGCTATTAGAAAGGAAGGGATTTGAAAGTCATTATGTTCCCCAGTGCCTGCAGTGGAAATATTTTATTTGTATTTATTTATTTGTTGAATATCGTAAGATGTTTTATTTTTGTTTGTTTTATAGCGGTCATGTTCTCCCCCCCCCCTCAGTAAGTAAGTCTATAACAAAATACGGTTAACTTTCTATTCCTAAACTTTGACTAACTTATTTTTTTTTCTGAGGCATGTGTGTTGTGGCATTATATTTTCTGTATTTTCTTGTCATTCTGATCATATAGTGATTTGTTAAAGTACAGGAAAACCACTCTTCTACAAACCTGACTCCTGGGTAATGATATAATAAAAGGAAGGGACTGGAAAATAATTCTATTCCCCAGTCCGTGTAGTGGGAATATTTTTTTTGAGGGGGTGAATAATGTAGGAAATTCTTTATCGGTTGCATTTATTTTGCAACTGATGTTATGCTCTTTTTCTTGTTACTATGGTGTTCTGTAGTTCTACAGCCAAATATTACCAACTTTCTATTCCTTACCTTTTTCTGTGGTACAGATGTCTTCTGCCATGTTTTTTTCTCTTTTAATGTTATTCTGCTCATCAACTGATTTGTTAATGTACAACACAATCACTGTTCAGCAAAACTGACTCATTGATAATGACACAAGTACTATCTATTATCTGGACACTAATATTTAGAAATTACATTGTGTACTCCTGCAAGATCTCTGGTTCAATTCTCGGCTGGGGTGCCTTCTGTGCGGAGTCTGCATCTCCTCCCTGTGGTAGCATGGGTTTCCTCTGGATACTCTGGTTTCCTCCCACATCCCAAAGACATGCTGTAGGTGGATTGGACACTCTAATTTGGCCCTAGGCATGAGTGTGTGCGTGCCTTCTGTGGATGGTTGGGTGTCGTGCTGGCAACTTGACACTGTAAAACTCCGCTGCCAATCATGAGTGGACAGGTGATCCACTGTGGCGACCCCTAACCGGGAAAAGCCGAAAGAAGATTGTGTACTCCTGCAAGAAATTGCAGTTGTGAGGGTTAAAATCATCGATAAATTAAGGCATGCAGCAATCCATTTCTGTTCCTTTAAATGAACTTGTGATATGACTGGCAGTAAGTGCAGAGGACTAAAGTTCTGCTTCCAGTGCTGAGTATATAGTTTGAATCTTTCCATCTTCATTTTTCTCCTATGAGATCTTGAGCAAGTAACTTAACCAGACATTGCTTTGCAGGAATTGGGGTCTCCTGGACTGCATGCATAGCAACTTCGTATGAACATACGCCCCTATCCCTTTATTCCTTTTTCAGCACACATGACAGTACAGTTTCTATGTTATGCTTCTTCAGTCTGTTATTAGCTATAGTGGCCGAAGGTTTCAGTAAGTGTCTAAAGAAATTCATAGCTTTTCCCTGCATGTTAATCTTTCCTGTCATTTTTCTTATCCTAGTCATAAATGCAGTGGTAATAAGTTTAATATACAAATTATTTATTTCTGCTATGTCTTCCTGCTCCATTCCATTCCATTTTCAGCCAGCTTCCTCAAAGTTGACTATACCAAATGACATTACCTGTGATATTCCCTTTGCATGGTTTCCTCAGTTTATGGTCTGCCAAGCAGTTCTGTTATCATCTCAAGTGAAATGATGTTTATAGCTACTTCGATTCTACTAAAGCGGAGCCATCTTCTGACTACCCACTACCACTTTATCTTGGCAAACTCCACAATTGTCATACTACAAGATGCCTATGTTTTTATGTCCCATCTCTTGGTTTATATCTATATTACACATCCTGACATATGCTGCTAGTATTTTTTTATCTCAATCAGTACAAGGTGAAGAAAATAAGGTTGGCCATAATTTGATGAATAATAGATGGCTGTCCATATTTTAATGCAAGTGCATTGTTTTTCAAATGGGATTTCTTTATATTGTGCAACACAGCTGACTCATACTTTCTTTAAAAACATAGCTTAACACTGCCACACATTATCCATTTTCAGTAAAATGGTTTGACCAAAATGAGCACAGACAATGCTAATCAAACAAGCACAACATGGCTGTCAAATAAAGATGCTCCATTCACAATATGTTGCACATGTCTGCTTTTTCTCTTGTACAGTAGTAAAAAGGTAATAGCATAAATTCAAGAATGTCTGCCCATTTATTTTCTCCACTGTCTGCACAGTCTTAGGAAGTACAGTATGCTGTTAATGCAGTTAATATTTTTAAGAAGTGTTGTAGTGTACTTTGTCAAGCCCATTGTTTTTCCCAGTGTTGTACAGGAACTGCTGCATCGCCTTGACTCCTGTCTTTCATACACTTCATCCATATTTTGTCTGCTCTTTGTGTTGTGCTTTTCCCATTCATTTCATATGTCAGTTGCTTTCCTTATATAGCTCTGAATACCATATTTACATATGTAATGCATAAGTGCCACAATCAAAGACCCTAAAGTTAAACTGATTAAGGAACAAATGGAGTGTTTAGTTTTGTTGTCCAGTGTTTCACTCTCTCTCTTTGGTTGGTAGTTTAGCTAAACTCTGCCTCACCTGTACTTAATGCTGGATGATGTGTCTGGTAGATATGGAGCAGAAAATTATAAATGGCCTATTTAGCTTTTCAATAGAACAGGATTTCAGACTAAAGTGGAAATAGGAAAGGTAGGGCCTATTTCATACATGGGAACCTGGAGCTTTAGCCCCCTCATTCCTGTTGTTTATTTACATTTCTTTACCAGGAAAGATAATTTAAAGAAAATTATCTTACATGAAAAAGTTTCTTAACTACAGATTATAAGGTGAAGTGTTACTAGTTGTGTATGTGTGCTCACGTGCCTACACACACGCGCGTGTACACATGCTCACACTAGCAGAGCTTAGAGCTCATTAGACTTTTCCTTTCTGTCAAAAGATCTAATAACCTTAACTGGGATGCAATATTCTAGTTAGCTTAACAACTTTATTTTAAAATATGTTATTTGGGAGGAAGTGAAGAGCCAGAACTAGGGTTGCCACTTTTCATTGAGACTAAAACCTGAGTAAGGCCAACCCCTTGCATCACCAGTAACCCCACCCAACTCAGCCCCTCTCCCGCCCACATCTCACCCATGTTATGACATCACCGTGACATTGACTGGCAGGAACACACTCTTTTTTCTATTCCTGATGCCTGATTTTGGCTGATTTACTATGCTTTTCTGTAAAAAAGCATAGTAAATCAGCAGATTTAAAACTCTGATAGTCTGTTTCTTTTTTTGAAACAGAATACCAGAGTTTGTGCAGTGTTTTCCGGACTACCGGAGAATCAATCTGATTTCCAGATAGTCTGGAAAAAAAATGGAGGGGTGGCAACCCTAGCCAGAGCCCTTTTTACCAAAAACAAATGGGAGGGAATTTGTCTGACAGAACAATAACTAAATGTTTCTCAATGCTGCTTGCCTTACTTGTGTGCTAACCCTAAATCTAACTTACCACTGTCTCTAACCCCACCACTACATATTACCATACTAAAACCCATTTTTCTAACAGTAAGACTATGCAAGACATTCAAAGATAGACATACATGGCACATACATGATCACACACAAAATACATAAAAATATCATCTAACCTTGCCCTTACCCTAATCCTAGCCCCAAAACACTTGCATATACACTCATATACCATCACACTCAAAACCATATACACACATATCTGACTAAATCTATCTTCTTCCATAGTCCATATTCTAATACTCTAACCCAAAAACACTTGCATGCCCATGCCATGCCTCAGTAAAACTTACCTTCATCAAAACCAGGTATTTGTGCACATTTCTATTTGCACACTTACCACCACTGAGATCTTGTTTGCACAAAGTAGCATTTGCACAAACACCATAAACAAGTACCAAAACACACGTTCAGTTCCAACGCAGAGGCAAAAGACAATGATAAAGTCCAGCGTACTAAAAACACGATGATATTTATTAAATAGAACACAAGGATGAGCGCTTTCGCGTAACAATACGCTTCTTCAGATCACAACATAAAGAAAAGCAACCATATTTAAATATATTTGATTATCTTAATTGGTCCAATTAATTCAAACCCTCCAATGAACAACTCATAGGAGATTATTCACAAGAAGTTAACCCTCTATGAACCAAATTCACAATACTACAAATAGTTCAAATTCTTAAATAAGGTTAGCAATATATATATATATATATATATATATATATACATATAAAATATAAAATATAAAATATAAAATATAGAATATATGCAATTAGCAGCTCAACACCTTGAAGATATATACACATATATAAACATATAAAAACATCATATTAGCTCAATCTAAACATCAAATATTGATGGACATAGTCATGCAGATGTATAGAAATTAATATAGAATATGTACATACTATATCCAATATAGGCTAACCTATCTTAATTAAGACTAAATAGAAAAAATAAAAGTGAAAATAAAAATAAAAATAAAAATAAAAATAAAAATAAAACATATATGAAATATAAAATATCACATACAAGTGGACCATGGTTCATAATATAAAAGTAGATAAATATCAAATACATAATATATATATCTTATTATCTACGAGCTTTTAATATGGAACGTAGTGAGACATAGGTATTGAGGCCCGGTGGATAATGAGCTCTTAATTTAAACACCCATTCCAGTTCTTTTTGTTCCAAATAACTCAAATAATCACCTTTCCTCTGCCCAGGTGGTACAATCTGAAGTACTCTGAACTCAAAGCCATGGTCATTATAACTGGAAACATGCTTAGCCAAAGCGTTCAACATATTCTTTTTCCTTATGTCATAAACATGGTTATAAATACGTTGTTTGAAACTCCTTTTAGTCATGCCTACATAGAATGCTGAGCATGTATGGCATTTTGCTAGATAAACTAGCCCCGAGGTATTACAATCAGCATAAAACCTAGGACTAAAAGAAAAATCTAACACTAGATGTATAAAATCTTGTTCCCTAGATATATAGCCACAATAATTACAGCTTCTGCAAGGATATGTCCCTCTCTCTCCTAACATGGCCTCTTTCGATGAAAAATTGATCTGATCTGTATCATGATCTATGCATAAAATCCTTTTTAAATTTTTATTATTCTTATACATAAAACTAGGACTAAGGCCCACTATGTCTGATGTTTTATCATCCAGTGTTAAGACTCCCCAGTGTTTAGAGATAATTCTCTTAATCATTGCACTATCATTCGTATAGGTAGTAACAAACATAATCCTGTCATGGATTTGTTTGACTATAGGAGCTAGTCTTTTTGTGACCATGGTACCAGGAAGCACGTGATAAGAAACATTGTGTGCCATCCCCATTACTTCCAACTTAACTTGACTAATTAACTTAGTATCGTAACCTCTTTCCATAAAAATCGACTCCATCTCTTCTGCTTGAAGCCTATAGTCCGTAGGATCTCTACAGAGCCTCTTAAGCCTATGAAACTGGCACTTTACTATACCCTTAAAAACATGCCGAGGATGCATGCTGTCAAACTTTAAAATAGTGTTTTTCCAACATGCCTTCCGGTAAAGGGTGGATGATAACCTACCACCCTTAATACTAAGGCTTATATCCAAGAAATTTATACTGTCATGCGAGGTTTCAACAGTAAATCTTAAATAGCTTGTGGTGGTTTCTAGATACTCTACAAATACACCCAAGTCGTGTTCACTACCATCCCAGACAATAAAAATATCATCTACAAAACGTTGGTAGACTATACATTTTTTAAAAGAGGGGTGATTAAATAAAAATTCCCTTTCCCATTGATGTACTACTAAATTGGCGTGCGTATTAAGCGGGGGTGCCCATGGCAGCCTGCTAGCTGTAAAAATATACGCTGCTTAAAACAAAAAACATTATTATCCAAAACCAGCTCTAACAGCTGACATAATAATATTTCTGTATTGCGATCTATCAAGGGAAAAATCTGAAGTATCATTCTTATAGCTTCAATACCCTCATCATTAGGGATAGATGTAAACAGATTCCTAACGTCCATAGTCACCAGAAGATGTCTATCTCTATCTAATACAACCCCTAGAGTATCTAATAAATCCAAAAGCTGATAGGTGTCCTTTAAGATAGTCGGAATGCTATTGACCAGTGGCCTTAGTGTTTTCTCAAGAAAAACTGAAATATTTTCTGTACTCCATCCATCACCTGAGACAATGGGTCTCAGGGGGGGCGGGTGAACCCCTTTGTGCATCTTGGGCAAGCCCTTTATTACTGGGAGATGTGGAGAAGGGGTAAAGAAGAAATCATAAAGATCCTTACTGATTTGACGACCCATTAATAGATCGTACAGTGTTTCATTAATATTGCTGACGATCTTATTCAAAATCTCTTCATCAATATGTTTATAAGTGAGACAATCATTAAGCATATTTTCCATGTACGAGTCATAATCTTGCGTGTTCAATAAAACTATACCCCCTCCCTTATCTGCCGGCCTAATAGTTAATGATATATTACGTGAAAGTTTCCTGAGAGAGATGTTTTCATCTCTGGACATATTAAAATATAAACATTTTCTATTACCCTTCAAGAAATATTCATATAAATCTCTTTCACAGAGTTTAACAAAACTTTCTATGTATATAAAATATTTTTTAAACATACATATAAAGTTATATTTAATAATTTTAAAAACAAAGAATGGTTTTCATTTATAATTTATATATTTTATTTATTTTTTAAAAAAAATATATTTATAAATTAATATAATTATTTAATTTTAAATTAAAAAAAATAATTTTTAAATTTATAAAATAAATTTAAAAAATTTTTTAAAAAAATTTTTTTTACAAAAATATAAAAAAAAATAATATTTAAAAAATTAAAAAATTTATATATAAATTTAAAAAAAATTTAAAAAAAATTTTTTTTAAATTTAAAAATTTTTTTTAAAAAAAATTATATATAAAAATTTAAAAAAATAATAAAATATAAAAAAATTTTTAAATAACAAAAAAAAATTAATTTATATTAAAAAATTTTTAAAAATAAATTCTATTAAAATTTTAAAATTTAATAAAATTTTTTTTAAAAAAATTTTTAAAATTTATAAAAAATTAAAAAATTTTAAAAATTTTAAAAAAAAATTTTAAATTAAAAAAAAAAATTTTAATTTAAATAAATTTTTTTAAAAAAAAAAAATTTTTAAAATTTTTAAAATTTTTTTAAAAAATTTTTTTTTTTAAAAAATTTAAAAAATTAAAAATTTTTTAAAATTTTTTTTATTTTAAAATTTATTTATTTTAAAATTTAAATTTTTTTAAAAAAATTTTTTTAAAAAAAAAAAAATTTTTTAATTTAAAAATTTTTTTTTTTTTATTCTTTAAAAATTTTTTTTAAAAAAATTTTAAAAAATTTTTTTTATAATTTTAAAAAAAATTTTTTTTTTAAAAATAAAAAGAAATTTTAAAAATTTTTTTAAAATTTTTTTTTTTTTTTTTTAATGCATTAAAAAAAATTTAAAAAACAAAAATTTTTTAAAAAAATATAATAATTTTTTTTAAATTTTTAAAAAAAAAAATTTTTTTTTTAAAAAATTTTTTTAAAAAAATTAAAAATTTCCCTTTTTTAAAAAATTTTTAAAAAAATATTTAAAAATTTCATTTTAACAATTTTTTTAAAATTTTAAAATTTTTTAAAAAAAAAATTTTTTTTTTTAAATTTTTAAAAAAAATAAAAAATTTTTTTTTTAAATAAGAAAAAAAAAAAATTTTTTAAAATTTTTTTTTAAAAAATTAAATTTTTACAAATTTAAAAAAAATTTTTTTTATTTTAATAAAAATTAAAAATTTAAATTTTTAAAAATTTTTTTAAAAAATTAAAAAATTTTTTTTAATTTTCCCTTTTTTAAAAAATTTTAAAAAAATTTAAAAATTTTTTTATTTAAAAAAAACCCAAACAAAAACCCCCAAAAAAAATTTAAAAAAATTTTTTTTTTAAAAAAATCCCCAAAAAAAATTTTAAAAAAAAAAGTTTTTTTTTAAAAATTTTTTAAATATAAAAAAAAAAATTTAAATAATTAAAAAAATTTTTTTAAAAAACCCTTTAAAAAAAAAAAAAAAAAAATTTTTTTTTTAAAAAAAAAATATTAATTTTTTAAAAAAAAAAATAATTTAAATTTTTTTTATTAAAAAAAAATTTTTTTTTTAAAAAAAAATTTTTAAAAAATTTTTTTAAAAAAAATATATTTTTAAAATTTTTTCAATTTAATTAAAAAAAAAAATTTTTAAAAAAAATTTTTTTTTTAAAAAAAATTTTAAAAAAAAAATTTTTTAAATTAAACCAAAATTTTTCCCCAATAAAAAATAACAAAATTTTAAAAATTTTTTTTTAAAAAAAAAAAAAATATTTAAAAAACATTTAATTTTTTAAAAAATTTTTTTAAAAATTAAAAAAATTTTAAAAAATTTAAAATTATAATTTTTTTTTTTTTTTATTTATTTTTTTTATTTTAAATTTAAAAAATTAAAAAATTTTTTTTTTTTTTTAAATTTTTTTAAAAATTTAATTTAAATTTTTTTTTTTATTTAAAAAAAAAATTTAAAAAAAAAAAATAAATTTTTTTTTTTTTTTTTTTTCCTTTTTTTTTTTTTTAAAATTTTTTTTTTTTTTTTTTTAAAAAATTTTTTTTTTTAAAAAAAACCCCTTTAAAAATAAAATTTTTTTAAAAAAAAAAACCTTAAAAAAAAATTTTTTTTAAAAAAAAAAAAATTTAAAATTAAAAATTTAAAAATTTTTAAAAACCAAAAATTTAAAAATTTAAAAAATTTAAAAAATTTAATTTTTTAAAATTTTTTTAAATAATTTTTTTTTTATTAATTTTTTTCTTTTTTTTTAAATTTTTTAAAAAAACAAAAAAATTTTTTTAAAAATTTTTTTAAAAAAAAATAAAATTTTTTTTTTTTAAAAAAATTTTTTGGAAAAAAAATTTAAATAAATTTTTTAAAAAAATTTTAAAAAAATTTTAAAATTTTAAAAAAAATTTTTAAAAAAAATTTTTTTAAAAAAAAAAATTTTAAAATTTTTAAAAAATTTTTTAAAATTTAAAAAAAAAATTTTTTTTAAAATTCCCAAAAAAATTTTTTCCCTAAACATTTAAAAAAATTTTTTCCAAAAAAAAATTGGTTTTTTTTTTTAAATTTTTTTTAAAAAATTAAAAAAAAAAAAAAAAATTTTTTTAAAAAAAAATTAAAAATTTTTTCAAAATTTTTTCTTTTTCCCAAAGGGGGTTTTTTAAAAAGGGGGGTTTTTTGGGGTTTTTTTTTAAAAAAAAAATTAAAAAATTTAAAAAAACAATTCCAAAATTTTTTTCCCCCCCCTTTTTTTTTGGGGTTTTTGCATTGGGTTTTTAAACCCCAAAAAACCCCCCAAAAAAAAATCCAAAAAGGTTCCCTTTTTTTTCTTAAAATTTTAAAAAATTTTTTGGAAACCTTTTTGGCAAAAATTTTTTTTTCCCCCCCTTTTTTTTAAAAAACCCCTTTTTTTTTTTTTTAAAATTTTAAAAAAAAAAGGGGAAAAATTTTTTTTAAAATTTGGGGGCCAAAAAATTTTTTTTTTCCGGGAAAAAAAAAATTTTAAAAAAAAAAAATTTTTTTTTTTTAAAGGGGCCCCCAAAAAATTTTTTAAAAAAACTTTTTGGGGTTTTTTTTTTCCCTTTCCCCAAAAAAAAACATTTTAAAAAACCCCCCCCTTTTTTTTCTTTTTTTTTTTTTAAAAAAATTTTTAAAACCCCAAAACTTTCCCCCCCGGTTTTAAATTTGGGGTTTTTTTTTTTTAAAAAAAAAACTTTTTCCTAAAAAAAGGGGGTTTGGCCGAGCAGGGCCCCAAAAAAGGGGGGTTTTAGTTTTGGGAAAAAAAAAAAAATTTTTTTTTTGAATTTTTTTTTTTTTTTTTTCCCCCCCCCCTTTTTTTTTTCCCCAAAACCCTTTTAAAAAACCCCCCCCCTTTTTTAAAAAACCCCGGGGAAAAAAAAAAAAAAACAAATTTTTTTTTGGGGTTTTTTGGGGAAAAAAAAAAAAATTTTTAAAAAAAAAATTTTTTTAAAAAAATTTTAAATTTTTTTTAAAAAAAAAAAAAAAATGGGGTTTTTTTTAAAAAAAAGGGTTTTTTTTTTTCCCCCCGGAAAAATGCTTTTTTAAAAAAAAAATTTTTTTTTTTCCCCCAAAAAAAAAAAACCAAAACCCCAACCTTTAAAATTTTCCCCGTTTTAAAAAAAAATTTTTGGGTTTTAAAAAAACCCCTTTTTTTCCGTAAAAATTTTTAAAAAAATTTTTTTTTTTAAAAAGGAAAAAAACCCCTTTTTTTCCCCAAAAATGAATTTCCTTTTTTAAAAAAAATTTTTAAAAAAAAAAAACAAAATTTTCTTTTTTTTAAAAAAAAAATTTTTTTTCAAAAATTTTTTTTTTTTTTTTTCCCCCCCCCAAAAAAAAAAAAAAAAAAGGGGAAAAAAAAATTTTTCCTTTTTTGAAACCCCGGCCCCTTTAAATTTTTCCCCCCAAAAAATTTTTTTTTTTGGGTTTTTTAAAAAACCCCCCCCCCCCCCCCCAAACCCCCTTTTTTTTTTTAAAAAAAAAATTTTTTTGTTGTTTTTTTTTTTTAAAAAAAAACCTTTTTTTTTAAAAAAAAACCCCTTTTAACCCTTTTTTTTTTTTAAAAACCCCTTTTTTTTAAATTAACCAAAAACCCCCCCTTTTTTTTTTTTCCCCCCTTTTAAAAAAAAAATTTTAAAAATTTTTTTTGAAAAAATTTCCCTTTTTTTTTTTTGGGGGGCCCTTTCCAAATTTTTTTCCCCCTTTTTTTTTTCAAAAAATTTTTCCCCCCAAAAACAAAAACAAAAAACCCCCCTTTTTTTTCCCCTTTTTAAAAAAATTTTTTTTAAATTTTAAAAAAAAAATTTAAAAAAATTCCTTTTTTAAAAATTTCCCCTTTAAAAAAAAAAAACCCCCCTTTTTTTCCCGGGCCCCCTCCTTAAAAAATTTAAATTTCCCCCAAAAAAAAAACCCCCCAAAAAAAAAATTTTTAAAAAACCAAAAATATTTAAAAATTTGAAAAAATTTTTTAAAAGGGACTTTTCCCCCCTTTTAAAACCCCCCCCTTTTTTCTTTAAATTAAAAAAAAGGGAAAAAAAAAAAAGGTTTTTTTTTGGTTTTAGGGGGTTTTTTTTTAAAAAAATTTTTTAAATAAATTTTTTTCAAATTTTCCCCGGCTTTTTTAAAATATTATTTTATATAGCACATTCCTAATATATTTAACATCAGAACTATACGGCAAGATCAAAGGCAACCCTTCTGAATTCCTACCACTGGTCCTGTTGGATGTACTTGTTTCAGAAAAATAAGGTCTGGCCTTGCCACCCCTTCTTTTCATAGTGGTATTTATAGCTTTGGACACAGCCATCTGCTCATAGCCCCTGCCTCCAAACTCTGACTCAAGTATTTCTAAGTTCTCCTTTAAAATATCATTATTAACTGTTAACCAAGCTACTCTCAATGTCTGTCCATGTACTATACTGGAAAAGACATGTTGAGGATGCATGCTAGTTCTATGTAAGAATGAAGGACAATAACATTCTTTGCGATACAACTCTGTAGTAAAACGACCTTCATTGTTTACCAAAACCATAACATCTAAAAATTCTATGTTGGATTTAGATATCTTATGTGTAAAACGCACAAAACTACTGCTATTATTCAATTGTTTTTATAAAATTCAACAGTGAAACCTCACAGCTTCCCCATACAAAAAAGGCATTGTCTACAAAACGTCTGTAGAAAATGAGATCTGTGCCTATAAATTCTCTAATATTATCATATTCCCACTCTGCCATGACCAGATTTGCATAACTATTGGTGCAACTGGTTCCCATCGCCACACCTTTCCGCTGCCAATAGTATGCTCTTTCAAATACAAACACGTTATGATCTAAAATAACTTCCAACAAATAACATATAACAGCTATATGTTTCTCATCAACGGCACTATCCCTTGTCAGATATTTCTTAATCATACCAATACCTTCAGTATTCGGAATGCATGTAAAAAGAGCCTCAACATCCAGAGACACCAAAGTGATAGATGGAAAAAAAGACTGTCCAAATGTCATATATAGATCATGTAGAAACTGCTGAGTGTCTTTCAAAACTATACAATATCTATCCAGGACTGTTCTCAATTGTTTGTCTACATAGACAGATAAAGGCTCAGTAAGCCATCCAGAGCCAGATACTATCGGTCTGAAACTAGGAACCATAGGATTTTTATGAATTTTGGGTAGGCCATACAGCCCCGTGGGTATAGAGAATTCCACATTAAAATAGGCATAGAGCTCACGTGTAATGAGTCCCATACAAAGACACTCATATAAATCCAAAAAGACATCTTGTTGAATTTGTTCAATAGTACATAATTCAACAGACTTACAAGTCAAAGAATCATCTAGCATGCTAAGCATTGATTGTATATAGTAATCATTGTTTAGTACTACAACTGGTCCACCCTTGTCTACAGGTCTAACAATAATATTCTCATTATTTTGTAAGGTTCTAAGTGCTAGGCGTTCACCGTGACTCGAGTTGTCATACATAAACTGTTTGCGTGAATTAAAATAACTATACAGATCATTTTCACAAGCTTTCACAAACACATGAAGAGTGGATGAAAGATTAGGCATAAAGCTACTAGGTTTAGTAAAAACATTTCTATTAGAGATACCCATATTACCAAAAGTCATGCGTAAGGCAATATTTCTCGCAAACAGTCTAAATTGCAGTAGAGTCTCATCAACATTAGCTGTATCGGAGGGTACATAACCCAAGCCTTTAGTTAATAGAGAAACCAAAGAGCAATCAGACAAGTTCCACACTAACCGTTTTGTACAGTCGCCCACATCTCCTTCAACGTATGTCCGTTGTTGTGGTGCAAAATATCTTTCAGCTTCTGACCTGTGCGTGTACTGTCCCTGTCCTGCACAGATTTGCTCCTTACCCGAAAAGGAAGCGGCAGAGTTGGTTCACCTGTAGTAAAAACCTTTGATTGTTCTTTCCTCCTCACCACTGGTTCGTTTTCTACAAAACTTGCATTCATATTTCTTCCTTCTGTTGGTTTGTCGGTGACTGACAAGGAAGACTGTGAAGGAAGAAATATGAATGCAAGTTTTGTAGAAAATAAACCAGTGGTGAGGAGGAAAGAACAATCAAATGTTTTTACTACAGATGAACCAACTCTGCCGCTTCCTTTTCGGGTAAGGAGCAAATCTGTGCTCGACAGGGACAGTACACGCACAGGTCAGAAGCTGAAAGATATTTCGCACCACAACAACGGACATACGTTGAAGAAGATGTGGGCGACTGTACAAAACGGTTAGTGTGGACTTGTCTGATTGCTCTGACTGCCTCTGAGGTTTCTCTATTAACTAAAGGCTTGGGTTATGTACCCTCAGATACAGCTAATGTTGATGAGACTCTACTGCAATTTAGACTGTTTGCGAGGAAATATTGCCTTACGCATTACTTTTGGTAATATGGGTATCTCAAATAGAAATGTTTTTACTAAACCTAGTAGCTTTATGCCTAACTTTTCATCCACTCTTCATGCGTTTGTGAAAGCTTGTGAAAATGATCTGTATAGTTATTTTAATTCACGCAAACAGTTTATGTATGACAACTTGAGTCACGGCGAACGCCTAGCACTTAGAACCTTACAAAATAATTAGAATATTATTGTTAGATCTGCAGATAAGGGTTGACCAGTTGTAGTACTAAACAATGATTACTATATACAATCAATGCTTAGCATGCTAGATGATTCTTTGACTTATAAGTCTGTTGAATTATGTACTATTGAACAAATTCAACAAGATGTCTTTTTGGGTTTATATGAGTGTCTTTGTATGGGACTCATTACACGTGAGCTCTATGCCTATTTTAATGTGGAATTCCCTCTTATACCAAAGCTGTATGGCCTACCCAAAATTCATAAAAATCCTATGGTTCCTAGTTTCAGACCGATAGTATCTGGCTCTGGATGGCGTACTGAGCCTTTATTTGTCTATGTAGACAAACAATTGAGAACAGTCCTGGATAGATATTGTATAGTTTTGAAAGACACTCAGCAGTTTCTACATGATCTATATATGACATTTAGACAGTCTTTTTTTCCATCTATCACCTTGGTGTCTCTGGATGTTGAGGCTCTTTTTACATGCATTCCGAATACTGAAGGTATCGGTATGATTAAGAAATATCTGACAAGGGATGGTGCCTTTGATGAGAAACATATAGATCTTATATGTTATTTGTTGGAAGTTATTTTAGATCATAACATGTTTGTATTTGAAAGAGCATACTATTGGCAACGGAAAGGTGTGGCGATGGGAACCAGTTGCGCCAATAGTTATGCAAATCTGGTCATGGCAGAGAGGGAATATGATAATATTAGAGCATTTATAGGCACAGATCTCATTTTCTACAGACGTTTTGTAGACAATGCCTTTTTTGTATGGGGAAGCTGTGAGGTTTCACTGTTGAATTTTATAAAAACAATTGAATAATAGCAGTAGTTTTGTGCGTTTTACACATAAGATATCTAAATCCAACATAGAATTTTTAGATGTTATGGTTTTGGTAAACAATGAAGGTCGTTTTACTACAGAGTTGTATCGCAAAGAATGTTATTGTCCTTCATTCTTACATAGAACTAGCATGCATCCTCAACATGTCTTTTCCAGTATAGTACCTGGACAGACATTGAGAGTAGCTAGGTTAACAGTTAATCATGATATTTTAAAGGAGAACTTAGAAATACTTGAATCAGAGTTTGTAGGCAGGGGCTATGAGCAGATGGCTGTGTCCAAAGCTATAAACACCACTATGAAAAGAAGGGGTGGCAAGGCCAGACCTTATTTTTCTGAAACAAGTACATCCAACAGGACCAGTGGTAGGAATTCAGAAGGGTTGCCTTTGATCTTGCCGTATAGTTCTGATGTTAAATATATTAGGAATGTGTTATATAGAAATTGGCATACTTTGCACATGGATCAGGATATTATGGAAATAGTTGGTCCCCATCCGAGAGTGGTATATAAGAACAAGAACACATTAAAGCAACTTTTATGTTATCCAAATAAGACAAATATTCAACAGTCTTCCTTGAAAGGAATGACAAGATGTAATAGTTGCAATTGTGTCAGTTTATTAATGAGGAAGAATATTTTACACATCCGAACACAAAACGAACTTGGCAGTTCAAGGTACAGGCTGATTGTAACACCAAAAATGTGATATATCTGGCTCAATGTACTACATGTGCAAAATTCTATGTAGGAAAAACAAATAGAAGACTTTGTGAGCGTATAAGGGATCATGTTTACTGTACAAGGAAAGAATTATTGCATAGTGCTTTAGCTAAGCATATGGTAACTGAAGGTGCTACACACTCATTTTTGTTTCAAGTAGTACAAGTGATATACAGTAATATTAGGTTGGGGAATATTTTTGCATATACTGATACAATGGAAATGAAGTGGATATTTAGACTAGGAGCACATTTTAGGCTCTGGTCTTAATGACACTGTTTCTATTAAACCAGCATTAAAAGGACGTAAGCTGCCTAAGAAACGAGTTTAATATGTATACTTTTTAGTGGCATTTTATGTTTTGTATTTATTTTATTTAGTATCCCTTTAAATTTGTATGAATCATTAATGACATGTGGACTTTTATTGGTCTGTTTGAATTTGTATGGATCTATTTAAGTTGATTTTTTTAGTTTTATTTTATCTGAAGAAGCACCGAAAGGTGTGAAAGCACTTACAACTATAAAATAAATGTTTTATTTGTTGGTGTCTCCGTGTTTCTGCACAGTTTTTCTCTTTGGTTCCAGTGTTTTGCTGTGTTTACTGTGCAGTTTATCACCGAGTTCCTTTTTTTGGACATTCTTCAGCAAATCTGTTTAACTGCTGGCTTGTAAACTGTGCACCATTGCCATAAATAACTTTTTGTGGACTATCATGGAGAGAAAAATGTCTCTTCAACTTAGTAATGACAGTACTGGATGTGAGATTAAGAAACAGGTCAATTTCAAACCAATTTGACTAAGTCTACTAATACCAAATAATGTTGACTACCATCCCATTCGAAAATATCTGAAAATATCTGTAGCTACTGTCGAACAAGGTAGTTCAAGAATATGGTTTAGCTGAAGTGGTTCTTTCTGTTGATGCGGTTTAGTACTATTACAAACAGAACAAGATGAAAGTACTCTCTCAATATCCCTTGACATAAAAGGCCAAAATACTAGTCCTCTCGCCTTTCTTATTGTAGAATTAGTTCCTGGGTGGCCACGATGCAAAATGTTAATATACTCTTGTTGTAAGGAATTTGGAACAATCACTTTTGTACCTTTCATGATGATACCATTGTCAGACAAAATCTCATCTCTGTAGGGAAAATATAGTTGTACATCTGGTAGTAAACAAGATTGCTTTGATGGCCATCCTCAACTGATTAAGTGGTTGAGCTTCTGGAGAATTGGATCTGAAGCTGTATGAGTTCTAAGTTCATCAAGACATGTGGAAGAAAAATGTCTCACTTCCATGACTTCAAAATCAGGTTTCTCATTTTCTTGCTGTTCAGTGTTTTTTCTTGGTGATCTGGATAAAGTATCAACAAGATAAAGAAGTTTGCCTTTTGTGTAAACTAGATTGAAATTATACTTTTGCAATTTCAGCATCATGTATTGCACTCCATCAAGAGCTGTGTACATATGCTTTGTCAAAATAGTGGCTAGAGGTCGGTGGTCAGTCTCAGTTTGAATAGGTCGGTCATAAATATAATCATGGAACTTTGAACATGCAAACACAATTGCCAAGAGTTCTTTCTTTATCTGAGCATCCTGCATCTTGGTTTGGGTTAGAGTTCTTGATGCATAGGCTACTGGTCTACCCTCTTGAAGAATAACTGCACCAAGACCAAACTTAGAAGCCTCACAAGAAATAGTTACTGGTTTGTGAACATCATAGTATCTTAAAGTAGGTGGACTGGCAATTCTCTGTTTGAGGACATCAAATGCTCTTTGGTGTTGTTCTGACCAGGACCAAGTTACATCTTTGTGTGTCAGCTCTGCTAAGGGAGCTGAAAGCTGGCTCAGATCTGGAATGAACTTGCCTAGATATTTAACCATGCCAAGAAAACGTAGGGCTTGAACATTGTCGAGAACTGGCATAATCAAGAATAGCTGTTTGCTTGGAAGGATCTGGTCATAAACCTAAACTAGTAAACAAATGACCAACATTAGTAACTTTTTGTAGCCTGAATTAGCACTTCTTGAGGATTCAGCTTAAGATTCATTTCAGAAGCATGGTCTAGAACTTTCCTTAGGTTTCTATCATGTTCGACTTTGCCATTACCTCCTACAAGAATATCATCTTCTATAAAAGCACATGGATAGCAAGAAAAAAATTGTTCCATTGCATGTTGAAAGATTTCACTTGCAGAATTTATCCCAAATGGCATTCTCAAAAATCTGTACCTGCCAAAAGGGATACTGAACGTTGTTAGCAATGAAGATTTTCAGTCAAGCAAAATTTGCCAAAATTAACTTTTTGCATCTAAGACAGAAAAAAAAAACACTGGCATTTGTCATAGGAGCAGCAAGTTCTTTGACTGTATGCATAGGATGATGAGGTAATTTCAGTGCTCTGTTTAAGTCTCATGTATCAATACATACTGTATTCTAATATCATCTGAGCTTTTCTCATCAGCTACTACCATGGAGGATACCCATTCAGTTAGTTCTTCTACTGGGCAAATCATTCCTTGTTGCACCACTCTGTCTAGCTCATGTTTGATTCTACCCTGCATAACTACTGGAACTTTCATTGCAGGTCTGACAACTGGGCTGACTTCAGAGTCTAACTTCATGGAGTACACAACTGGGAGCTTGCCTAGTTTGTCTTTGAAAAGATCAGCATAGGTTAAAAAAAAAAATAAAATAGTCTGGGCAAATTTAGAACAGTTGTCTTTCAAGCTTACATGGTATACTTCCTTAATAAATGAAAGCTGTCCCATTTTCAAACTGTCTCTAAGGCCTAATAATGACTGTACATGCCTTTTGATTATGTAAAACTACAAGTCATAGCTGTTCCCAGCAGAGTAACATAAAAGCACTACTGAGCCTTCAGCTTTGAACACTTTGCCAAATCAAGCTTCTCACCAGCATTTACTCAGGCAAACATTTCTGCTGACATAAAATTACACTTTGAACTAGTATCAACTTTGAGCTCTATGGGTCTCCCATTAATCAGAAAAGTACAAAATACTTCATTTTTTTGCCCACAAATCTACTGCTTTGTCTGTTTTAACCAATCACTGACGCACCATCAACATAAAAAGCAGGGACACAGATTTCTAACTGATCAACTTGTCTCTTGCGATGTTCTCTTTTAACAAAAAAAAAATGGACCTCCTTTGATTTCAAAACCATTGACAATAATTCCACTTTTTACATCTGTGACATTGCTGACCAAAAGCCAAGCACAATTATGACTGTTGACTATGAGGCTAGGTGGGGGCACATGCTTTGAGTTTGCTGACTCACCCTTGTGCTTTACCGAGCATGTCCACTTGACAGAGCATGCCTTAGAATTTGCTAGAAAGGTTCTGGGTTTTACTGAAGTAACCATGCCATTTGACCTGCATCTTTTAACCACATGCTGCATACTTTCAACATTAGCTTTGGAAAGTGCTGGAAGCATGCATTTCTCATTTGTAAGTGTGTTTGTGTGCTTCTCTGTGAGCTCATGTAGTTGACAAATCTCTGTGGCCTATTCAAAGTTAAATCACTGTCTTGAAGCAAAGTCTTTCTCACTGCCTCATCTTTAATACCACACACAACCCTGTCTCTTATCATCTCTTTCCTTAATTCATCAGATCTGTACATTTTAGCCTTGTTTCTCAAGTCAGTTATATATGCTGCAAAAGTTTCACCAGGCTTTTGATCTCTTGTGTAAAATATGCACCTTTCCATTGTAATATTAATTTGGGGGTTACACATTTCTCTAAATTTATATTTTAAGCACTCTGGGTCTTCCCTTGTTTCAGCCCATACCAATATATGGCAGTTTCCCCCTCTCCTGCATACACCAGGTGCATACAAAAATGAACATCCCCTTTCAATGGCTTCAGAAACAGCTAAATTAAGCAGATTAAATGCCTTTGTATGTGCATCTTTGTCAGAAAATGCAGCCTGTATGAAAATATCATACTCTTGCTCAAACTCTCTCAACATTCAATATTGTTATCAAATACAAGTGGAGCAGGTCTGCAAAATCTTTCTGCCATGCCAACAGTCTGCTTAAACACAATGCAAAATATAGCCCTTGTAATTATATATGAACATGCACACATGCCAGGTACTTGTAACAACATTCAAATGCACAATAAACTCAAAGACTGTACTTTGAAAAATATTCTTTGAAATGGCTGCGTTTTGTGAAATAACTGTACTGTAATATTGCACAAACTTTCAAACACTCTGTACACTTCGGATATTTTGAATAGCTTTAGTTAACGGGAAAAAGTAGCACATAGCAAAAAATACAGTTGTTTTCCTTGTTTTATGCATTTTATGGGATTTGGATATCATTTCAAACATTTTTCTAACTATTTTGAATATTTTTATCAATATGTCACACTTTCGGACATTTTGTTTAACTAGAAATTTGTTTTGAGCATTCTGAGTGCTTTGTTTTATATTCATTGAATAAAAATCATTTAAGCGAGTTTTATTACCTGGAATTTGTTTCTGACCTGTTTTGTGAACCGTTTGATCATTAGGGATAATCCACTCCTGTATATTTTCAGCTTTAACTGAGTGCCTCATGGTCTTAACTCTGGATCCCATTCTGACACCATGTTGCTTGTCTTGTGTAGCTAGTTAAGATGAAGTGGCTCGGGTGTTCATTTATATATTTAATTACATACAAACATCAGGATTGATAGTAGCAACATAAAACAAACTGACTTGACTACTGCACATACATACATGCTTACACCTCTGCAGCTCACTACAAAATGTCAGTCTTACTTGCACATGCTCAGTATTTATATACACATGCTAATGCATTGGAAAGCTTCTTAAAGGTTCATACACACTCTGATCTACACTTTCATGTATTCTGCATTAAGACATGTTAAGTGTCTCCTATGTATTTTTTTACTAAGTCTTACTAGTTTTGGAGTTAGTTAAGCAGCACTCTAATCATTTGCTTGTGTACTGAAAACTATTTGTCCAATCAACCTGAAGGTTCTGCTTACCCATCCCAGATCAGGACATTCCAAATGTCTCCAGGTCAGGGAAATATAGAGGAAACTTAAGTATGGTATAATCCTTGGCACATGGTGCCATACAGTTCTTAGTGCTTTACTCAGGATGTTTTTTTTTTTTTTGTAAGTCTTATTTTAACCCATCCTCCCTTTTGGCCAGACTGCTCTACATTGCCAAAGTAGGGAATGCAATACCAACAGTAGGGGCCTGCTTCTATATACTCAACTCAGCTACAATACAATGCACTGCTTGGTAGGACCAGTATGCTATCCTCATGACAGACTGCTGGAATGCCTGTTCTCTGACAGGCTTCATGTAATAGTAAGATGTTATCGTAACTCTCATGTTCAGAATGACTGACCTCAGTGGCTCTCCCCTGCTTCCCCTCACCCCTTAGGCTTTTATACTGCCTGTATCCATTCATCAAATCCAGGTTTCCTGAGTCTCAACTAGGTCTTTTGTCTGTATATAACATGTTGCCAGAAGTGATACTTGTGTATTTAAAACTACAATTACTCAGTCATTTAAATCAATTTTTTGCACTGCAAAACATCAAAATGGAATGCAAAGAATTTCAAAATGGCTGTGTTCTGTCCTTTGTTTTTTTGCAAAATGTTTCAGAGTGATTATAACATGAAAAGGTTGTGTTGGGAAATTAAAGACTACTATGGATGGATGGATTCTTGGGATGTAAAAAGAAAAAAGATGCATTCATCGTACTGACTCAATTTTATATTAACTTAGAGGAAAGTGACTGCACTTTTCACTAGAGAAGCTATGGTATACATTTGCTAAATAACATTTTTGGGCCTCATACATAGGCAAGATGAAAGGTCCACTTAAAGATAGAATATGTACATGTACAAAGATGAGGGTAACAGCAAATTCTTAGTATGCTATGGTTGCACATTTTTAGAGCTCAGTCACTCCATCTCTTCATGTTGATTTTATCAACCTGTGTTTTTAGAAAGTTATTTAATACGTAAACATAGTAAAATGACACAACATAGCCTGAAAGAAGAGGATGAGTGGGAATGTTTGTTTCACAACACTAAAAAAAGTCACATCTCAAATGCATTGGTGGGAAATATAATTCTGTTCTAAAGCATTGATTGTAACTACTATTATAATTTTGAGGTAAAGAGATGACAACTTAGTGTAACTTGGGTATACACAATGCCTCACTTCTTTTATATTTGGGAAAGTGGCTCTGGAAAAAACAAGTGTGCTGATGATTATAAACTGGTAACAAAGGACCAGGGGCGGCTCATGCTATTGGACTGCAGGACTTCAGCTTATTATTATTCAGAAAACGCATTCGGTTGCAGTGTCTGTTGCTCTGTCTTTAAGTAGCAATGCTTTAATGACCATCAGGTAAGCTTGTCTGAGATTGTAAGATGTAAGTAAGCTTTAATAAGCATACCGTTAAAGAATTACCAACACTGAAAGCCTTTTTGTTGTTGCCATGCAGAGAATATTTACATAACTAGATAATGTATAAGCCTTAGGTATTGAAATACATATGACAGTATTTATAATAAAGGACAGGATTACAGTATTTACAGAAGCTCATTACATTTTTTGGAGACTTGCGGTCATCTTTGTAGCCTTTACCCATAAACTAAATAGAATGCCAGTCTATCATGTGTGGTCCATAACTTGCGCAGTAATCCTTTAAGCAATTTATCTTGAGCTTGTTTTTGTTTGCTGTTCATTTTTTTACTTTGATCATGTTTTTCCCCATGAAATAAGTAGATAGTTGTTGTCAGGCAGCAGGTCTTTTTTGGATAAGAAAAATTTTTACAAGTGGCGTATCACAGAGATTGCTACTTTCAGCGTGTTACTTGGTACTTTTATAAAGCTGAATATAAATTATAATTAGAACTGCAGTGCAAGAAGTGGTCTGAGTTGAGTGCTGCTTGTTTTTTTATACTTGATTTTGACTGGCATTCCAGTAATGTATTTAAAAAGTAATTTATTTTTTCATGCCTCACAACCTTTTTGTTTCCATCAAGATATTAAGTAAGCTGTCATGTAGCCAATGCATTGAAATATTTTTTTTCTTCTACACTTAATTTTGTCTTGATTGGACTCTCATATTGATGGTTTGGCACCCAGGGCAGCGTATTTAATTAAAGCCCCACTTTTGTGGTTTTGAGCATAGCCCTACCCCATCCTATTGGCCCTACCCATTCAGCTGTCTCTTGCAGACCCCCTTTGATTTGAAGTCACCAGCTACCACTGTAAAGGACCCAATTCCAATTGCTCTCGGTTTAAATGACCACTTACAATGAGAGCAGGTCTTTTGGAATCTGGTCTCCAGTTTAAGTCTGCCTATAGACAGGCCGTACAGCAAAGTAAGTCACTTATACTGAGAACAAGTCTTTCAAAATCAGGGCAGACTTGCACTGAGAGCAACTCTTGCAATCTGGCCTAATTACTTCACCCAAATATGCTGAAGTTTGTACAAGATGATCTAAAAATACAGACCTGGAACAGTAATAATGATTCTAATGACCTCATGTTTCAAGTCACTAAATGTAGCAACATGAGACTTTGTAAAAAGGACATAAATAGTGATTATAAAATAAATAGTCAAATCATAAAAAATTAAAACATCATTAAATATCTAAGACAAATAAAGAGAACTGAAACTTTGACCAATAAGTATCTACTAATGTCAGAAAAGTAAATTATGTGGCCTTTATAATTACACAGTGATTACATAATTATATAACATTAAGATCAATATCTAGTCACTGCTGGGACATTAAAATACTACTTAGTACTTCACTCATCTGACCCATTACTGAATATAGTTATGTACTTTTTTTTGCCTTTGTACAAGCCATTTGAATATATGTGATGTAGAAATATCAGCATGGGGTCATGGCAATCAAGATTCTTGAAGGGCAACAGAAGCCTGTGTCTCACTGTTGTATATCCAGTAAGTCAGGCTAAAAACAAGGGTTCTAATATAATGATTTCCTAGGAGCAGCACTGCCTCTGTTCCCTTAAAACTTAAACATACCTCTAGTTGTGCTGAGAAGAAAATTCAGGTTGTCAACTAAATTCTTAATTATATGGCTGACCATCAAAAAACAAGCTTCAAAGTTTCAGCACATCTGCTTTGAGTCCTGACCTCTGTCAGCCAATATAAGACCACTTGACTCAAATAATTCTACTAGGAGGGTATTCCCACCACCAAAACTGATGTACACACCTGAATCTCGTTGTAGCGGGATCCTGACTATTGCTAGCACCTTCTGACCTGTTCAGGTCAGCTTTGAATGTTCTAAATCAATTCCGATGGGATCCACCAACTCTGCTATTCAGGCTGGAGTTCATCCTTTTAATGGTCTGATTTTATTAATCTTATTTGAACATCTTGACTTTCTTAATACTTTTGTAATTCTCAGATGTTTATATCCTTCCAGTTAGTCTTGCAGGGGGGTTTTCAGATTTTTGTTAATGCTACTGAGGACCCTGAATTATTAAATTCTGGGGTGAAGGGATTCTATCTACTGCTGTTTCATGATGATTATATTACTTCTGCAGCTGCTCCCATGACTCTCTTATTCTGCAGTTGAGCCCCAGTCTCTGCTAATATTGCGAAGGGACCCATAAAACTGTAAAGTTTTTTTCCTCAGTTGCCTTTACTGCCTGTTGATCCTCAGCTCCACATTGGCAATTGACCCCATCATTTCCTCTTCACCAAGGGTCACAGTTGTCTGAGAGGGACCATCAACTGGGTAGTGATATGGGTAGTGCAGGAGTTTTTCATTTTTTCAGCCCCACATCCCTTTGCACACTCATAGTTTCCACAGTGGGGACTAGCAACACAACCTCCCTTGCTTCAAGGTTGGTTAGTAAAGCTGCACCTTTTCAGTGTACTCTGGAGTGTAACTACCACTTCCTACCCACCAGAAGAGGTGAGATGGTCAAACATGTTTATGCCTCTCACTTCCTGCCAGGTTACTCCATTGTTGGGGCTGCTAACTGAATCTGCAGTTATCTGAATTGCAGTCAGGGCTCCACCCCTCTGTGCTATACAGCCAGGCATTCCCCAAAACTGTGGAGTTAATTCTGATATCCAGCCACATATTAGATTTGGGAACAAGTGCGAAACACAGTCTGAATGACTGCAATTCAGAAATATCAACAGCTGCTTACTGACAGTGAACATATTTAATACCTTTGTGATGTCACCACACTGGGCCAGTAATCAAGGAGTCTGAATCCTCACCACTGACACTGGAGAGGGATGTGCACTTGGAATACAAATGGATACACTCAGTATTTCCAGATGCACCTCTATGCATCACGCCCAATTTCCCTTAAGAACACACAGGTAACAGATTCAGTTCAGGGTCTGGATCTCGCTGTCTTCTTCCAGATTCCTAATAAGATTCCCCACTGGTACAGCTGTAGGGTTGGGTTCTCAACTGAGTGTCCACGCCAAGACATCCAGCACCCTCTCTATAAGCCCAGTGCCTTGTGTCCCTGTTCCAAGTAGCTCACACACACACACACACACACACACACACACACACACACACACTGTGAGATTTGATTACACACACACACACACACACACACACACACACACACACACACACACACACACACACCTGGGAAAGGCTGGCACAGAACTACCTGCTGTGTCCTCTTGTGCCTAGAGTATAAGGTAATCACCACCACCACCAGACACTTCACAATCAGCTAGTCTAAGGCCCTTAACAAAGGTGTCCATTTTTACTGTGTAATATTAATATTAATACAAATGGTACTAGTTGACCAAGACAGCTAGGCCTTCAGGAGTGGCCTACACAGTGTTACCAAATAAATATAAGGACTCTCAAAGGTTAAGTACTTTCTAAAAGGACCAGCCACAATGTCTTAAATATATTTAATAATAAACAATAAAAGCACATGAAAATACTTCATATATATGTCCAGTAAACCACAGAGTTCAATTCACAGGAAATATTAAAAATAACAATGACGGGCAGAGAAATACAATAAAGAAAAACAATTAGCGTAAAAGGCTACAATACACATCTAAATGTTTATGACAGTGCCTAGGGCTTCACCTCTTTTTACTGAGCTAATGAACAAAGGCTTCTTCCAGACCCACCATCTTTGGTCCTATTCAGCACTTTCATGTGCCATTTTAATGGTTTAACAGCTCATTTAAATTTCTCTTATTTTTTTCTTAAGTAAATTTAAGTAACTTTTTTCTTAAGTTTTCTTTTTTCTTAAAGTAAGCTAGCTGGTTAACCTCTGCTGTCCCAGCATCCTCTATTAAAACATATGCATTTAATTCAGTTACAATAATACATGTACATTTCTTTCATTCCAGCAGGGTGCACTGTTGATACATTTTAACACAAGCAAACCTTACAAATGCATTTTCATCACAAACATCTGTACAAATCAGTTTGATATACAAATGACATATAATTATTTACAAAATTCCACCTGGGTGTGCTGGCACAAGTCATACATCCACTGCCCTACTTCTGACTTGGCTGGCACTACCTCCTTTTGTCACACCTCTCCCCCCTTTGAAGACAAGCTAGTTTTTAAAGTGACCTTTGAGAAATGTGGCTTGAGAGAAATAAGCCTATCTGGGAATATGTTACCGCATACCCTGTCTTGACAGACCATCTGTCTTGGCATTGCTGACCCCACTATGGTGTTGTACTGTCATGTCACATGCCTGCAATCCTAAGCTCCACCTTAATAACTTGGCATTTTGCTGGCTGGCTCTATGTAGCCATGTTAAAGGATTATGGTCTGTAACTACAGTGAATTTTCTTCCATACAGATAAGGTTGAAGTTTCTGCACTGCTCATACTATCATTAGACATTCCTTTTCTACAGCTGCATAACAATTCTCCCTGGGTTGGAGTCTATGGTGGAAATATACCACTGGGTGCTGTTATCCTTCTGAGGAATCCTGGAAATACAGCCCCCCACCCTATGGTTTGAAGAATCCACCTGCACAACAAATTCTTTGCTGTAATCTGGACTGGCTAACACAGGGGGGTTCTCTCAAAGCTCCTTTAAGCTTCTGCAATGCCCGCTCACATGCTGGGGTTCACGCTACCTTATCTGGTCTGTTTTTCATTATCAGCTCTTTGAGGGGACTAGCTATTGTACAATAACTGGCAAAAAACTTTCTAGAGTACCCCACTGTCCTTAAGAATGCCTTCACCTGCTTTTTGGTAACAGGGGCAGGCCATGCCTGAATGGCTTCCACTTTGGCAGGTTCTGGTCTGATCTTACCACTCCACATCATATGTCCCAGGTAGAAGACCTCTGCCATATATCCACCTGACACTTATTAGGCTTAATGGTCAACCCTGCCCTTTGCAGTCTGCCCAGCACCTCCCTGACATGCTGAAGGTGCTCTTGCCAGGAATGGTTGTAGATGGCAATATCACCCAGGTAAGTAAGGGCATAATCTCCTGTTCCTGCTACAATACTATCTACCAGCCTCTGGAAAGTCACTGGGGAATTTTTCATCCCAAAGGGCATCTTTGTGAACTTCTACAAGCCAAAAGGAGTCACAAAGGGTGACCTTTCTCTAGCACTGGAAGCCAAGGTACCTGCCAGAAGCCCTTGGTCACATCAATAGTGGTCAGATACTTAACCCTACCCAGCATCTCTAAGGCTTCATCTGTCCTATGTATGGGGTAGGCATCTGACTCTGTGTGACTATTTAGTCTTCTGTAGTCCACACAGAACCTGGTGTTGCCATCCTTCTTTCATACTAGCATAATTGGGGAGGCTCACAGACTGCTGGACCCCTGGATTACTCCCAGTTCCAACATTTCTTGTATCTCCTCCATCAAAGTCTGTCTGACTCACTCAGGCACCCTGTAAGGGGCCTACTTGATAGGTCTTTTGGGCCTTGTATCCACATGGTGCTGCACAAGGTTGGTGCAGCCTGGTTTCCCAGTGAAAATATCCACAAACACCTGTAACACTACTCGGATTTCTCAAACCTGAATAGAGGATAGCCACTGGGACATTGCTACCCCTTCCATTGAGGTATCAGTCCAAGTCTCACTGAGATCATCAGTCAACAGATCCCCTTTAGACTTCTCTTGCCATCCACTGTGAATACTCAGCACAAGGGACTCCTTATCATGGTAAGGCTTCATCATGTTTACATGGTACAGTTTGTGCCCCTACCTCTTGCCTAGCAATTCTACCATGTAGTTAACATCACTGACCTTCCTTAAAACTTTAAAGGGTCCCTCCCAAGCTCCCTGCAGCTTATCGTGTCTGACAGGAATCAGCACTATCACCTACTGCCTCACAGTATACTCTCTGGCTCGAGCATTCATGTCATACCAAACCTTTTTCTGCTCTTGTGCTCCTGCCAGGTTCTCCTGGGCCAAGCCCATGAGCTCCCCAAGCCTTGTCTTGAGGTTTAGGACACTTGTGGGATTCACACTCACCCTCCCACTCATCACAATTCAAATCTAGGGTTCCCTCACCCTAAGCCCATACAGCAAATCAAATGGGGGAAAAGCTGTGGATTTTTGCCATACCTCCCTGTAAGCAAATAACAGATGTGGCAAATATTGTCCCACTCTCTCTTAAACTCATCTGTAAATTCCTGTAGCATGGTCTTTATTGTAGAATTTAACCTCTCCACAAAACCATTAGCCTGAGGATGGTAGGGGGTTGTCTTTAGGAGTTTCAACCCACAGCACTCCCTCAGACAAGTCAGCAGGTCTGACATGAAATAGGTACCTCTGTCAGTCATACTGCTGATACAGGGTATCTAGCAACAAATCTACTACCACTACATTTACTACCCCTGTGGAACTTGGGGTACTCAGAGGCCCCACAATATCCATAGCTACCCTCTGAAACAGCTCCTCTGTCACAGGCAATGGCATCAAAGGAGGTTTGACCTTGTCTCCTGCTTTGCCTACTGTTTGGCACTGCTCACAGGTCCTGCAATACCCAATTACATCCCTGTCAATCCCAGGCTAATAAAAGTTATGCGCAATATGACTCTTCATATTCTTTATGCCCCTATGACCTGCAAAAGGAATGTCACAGACTATAGCTAGACGTGCCAGATGGTAGGCTCTGGGCACT
Source organism: Protopterus annectens (assembly GCF_019279795.1). NCBI lineage: Eukaryota > Metazoa > Chordata > Ceratodontiformes > Protopteridae > Protopterus > Protopterus annectens. The sequence continues at coordinate 410,353,079 of NC_056733.1, read as the reverse complement.
ACCAACTGCTGTATAACCTCACAGGAACTGTTGAAAATAACATTGATGGACGTACTCATACAAATAAAGAAAAACAATCTCTAAACTAGTCTTCAGTATATTTCTGACTGAATTTAGGAGAATTACTATTCCCTAATAACTTACTTGATAGAGCAAGGCACAGTGAAATATGTGAACGTCTTTCTAGTCAGGTTCCCTAAAACAGAATACTCAACACGCAAGACATATAATATCCATGATGGCTTACAGAATGACCTCATCCTGCCACCTGACTCTAGGTTCTCACAGTATCCCCCTTTGAAGCTGAGACAGGAATTTAGCATAGATGGCTACAACATACATCTAAATGTTTATGGCAGTGCCTGGGGCTTCCCCTCTTTTTACTGAGCTAATGAACAAAGGCTTCATCCAGACCCAATGTCTCCAGTCCTATTCAGCACTGTGGGTGCCATTTTAATGATTTAACAGCTCATTTACATTTCCCTTATTTTTCTTAAAGCTAGCCAGCTTGTTAACCTCTTCTGTCCCAGTATCTTCTATTAAAACATACATTTAATTCAGTTACAATAATACATGTACATTTCTTTTCATTCCAGCAGGGTGCACTGTTAATACATTTTAACACAAGCAAACCTGACAAATGCATTTTCAGCACAAATATCTGCACAAATCAGTTTGATATACAAATGACACAATCATTTACAAAATTTTAGCTAGCTGTGCTGGCACAAGTCATACATCCATTGCCCTACTTCTCCTGGCATTGTGGCAGTACCTCCTATCATCACAACCTTATTTTGTCAGAGTGAATAATTAGATACCAAAAACCAAAACCATATTCTTAGCACTGTCAGTGTGTATAAACTGATAAAATAAAACAAACATACTATAAGAATCTTATTTCAGCAACTGTACTTCAAATTCATCCAAAATGTGTATAATCAAATGAAAATCTCAAAAACAGCAGGACAAGAACTAAAAATGTTTTTATCCATTATACCAGTGATCCTTGTTGCATTAGAACTGAGATTTAGGGTACCTGAGGCCACATTGTTTAATAACTATATAACTGTTATGGTCATCCCTATTAGACAAATGGTTATTATTGTGTAAAGAATCACTCGTAGTTACTCCCATTACAGTGCTAACACCTGCAAAAGGAAAATAGGTATGAACGCAGTACTGGTGACATCTAGATTATGGATTACTTCATACTCATTGATTAAAGAAATGCTACTGATTTCAGATGGATCCTCTGCCTGAAAACTTTCAGACCTATTATGCAGACACTCATTCAAAATTGTAGTACTAACATGAAGAACACCATTAGCTCTTGATGAAAAAATAAGAACTGGAGTAGTGATGGTGTAAGATCAAACAGCATCCTCAAATCTTTTAAGTATCACAGTTCACAGAGTATGGAACAAGCATGTCAATAACTTGAGAAACATTGCTAGCTTCTAATAAAATATAATTTGACACCTGGAGAAGAACAGTAATGGCTTCAGACGAAACACCCTGAATACTGCCAACGAGATAATTTGCAGACTGTGACAAGCATTACACTAGCTTGACAAACATTACTAGAGTCTGATAAAACCACGTCACCTGACATAGCTTCAGTAGATAAAATAATAATCATTTCAAATGACAAAAAAAAAGAGTTTAATACAACCAGTCAGATTATTTGCAGACTCTGTGACAAGCATTACACTAGCTTCACAAACATTACTAGAGTCTGATAAAACCACATCATCTGACATAGCTTCAATAGAAAAAGAAATAACTGTTTCAAATGAAAAAAAAATGGCCTAAATATTACCAGTGAGATCATTCACAGACTCCATGGCAAGCATTACCCTAGCATGACAAATATTAAATAGCTTCTAATGTATCATCTGCAGAAAAGCTGTCAGCAACATTATCAGCATTCACAAATTCACTTGTAAATACATTGCTAACATGGCAAACATGAACTTCATTGCTTGAAAAAGTGTCAGACTCGGCAGCAACAACTTCCTGCACTGAAAGTATTGCAGCATTGGGAACAATAACTTCACTGTCTGCTGAATAAATTAATTGATAGTCAGACCTATCAGAATAGCAAATAATGCCATTTGTGTTATCAGTCTGCAAAGAGCTGAAAAGCCTGACAACTTCCTGCACAGTATCATTATTTTGTACAGTGACATTATTTGACATTTGAGCAGCACAAAATACATTAGCAGCATTATTACTGCCAGTATAACTCGGAAAAACATCTATGCAGTGCAGGGAGAGTGTTCACTTCATCAGATATTTCAATTTTTTTCATAGTGTCTGTGCAGCTACCCACCTCTGTAGTACTAGAAAATTAAGTATAATTATCCTTACCCTCAGGAGTGTAGTACACAGGGAGTCTGCTACATGTACCTGAGTCCCAGGTGCTTAAAGACCATTGTCTCACAGCCAGAGACTTAGGTGTCTGATAGCTCACAGAACGGGTTGCTCACACACAAACCTGACTACCAGTTCAGGTGACAGGCAGCAGTATAGTGGAGCGAGGGGAGCTGTCACACTTTTTTTTTAATTGAATTATCACTTGTGACATAGACCAATTTACATTTATATAAAAGTAATCAAACCGCATTAACAAGTTCCCATTTACAAACATTATACTTCACATATATTATTATATATCATATAACTTCACATATATTGTTATATATCATATAACTTAAGCAACATCACATAAATTATTCAATTCCTGCCTTTTTTTTAAACAAGAAACATCTTTATTAAACCATCACTTATGACATAGGCAATCATACATTTATATAAATGAAACCAAACCATACTGACACTGCCAGTTGCAAACATTACACATAACTTATAATCTACCTAATAATTTTTAGTCAAACATTACATAGCTCATTTAAGTCCTGCCTTCTTTTAAACCTCATTCCTCCTCTGTATGCATTGTTCCTACAAATCCCATTTTTTCCTATGTAGTTTGCTTCTACCCTTCTCTAAAGATCTCAGTTCTAGTTGTATTATCTCTGTTACTATATTCACTACTTCTAGTATAGTTGGTTTAGATTTTGATTTCCATTTTCTAATAACTGCTTTTTTGGCAGCCACCATAATTAGACACAGCAAGGCCTTACCATGTCTAGGCAGTTCCAATTCTGTATCATAGCTCAGAAAAATAATTTCCCCATCACAACAATCTGCCCACCCAGCATCTCTGATAGCGCATCCTGCAGGGAATCCCCAAAGTCCACCAACTCACCACACTCCCAGAAAACATACTCCCAATCAACTACCCCACCCCGTCACACCTCCAACATTTGCTGTCTACCTAAGGAAAAATTATCTGAAGTCTACTTGGTGTATATAACTATCTATGTAAACATTTACAAGCAAAAATCCTTAATCTTCCAGATTTTGTTGCATATTTGGGAGACATACATATATCCTCCCATTGTTTCTTTGTGAATTACTTATCCAATCTCTCTTCCCAATCCTTTCTAACCTTCTCTGATTGAATCTTATAGTTATCATGCAATATTTTATATGCTCTACTAATTATTCCTTTTTAATGGCAGCTTCTGTTCTAGATTCTACTAAAAACTCTACCAGTGCTGGTCTTTCATTTAGGACCCCACTATTTCTTTCTCTGTGCTTATACTCTGATATCAGTCCTTGATAGAGAAGGCAATCTCTAAACTGCAGTCTAGATAAATTCTTGGCATTTTCCCATTCTATCTTTCTCTCTCTAGTTATTTGCTCCCAATACCTTGCTTCCTTTGCCAGTTTTCTCCAATAAGTTCCAGCTACCTCTTACCTGCTGTCTATATTCCTAATTGTGGTAATCCCTATTGGCAGAATCTCCTTCCTCCATTCCCATGTTGGCTTAGTTCTTAGGATACTTTCTGCTACTTTATAAATATAATATTCTGTATGATTATTGTTATTCTCCTTAAAGGCCTGCATCCAAAATTCCAATTTCTCCTTGATTCTTGAGCATCTCCCATGTTTCATCATCATCCCTTTCCACTTTGAATTACAGTTTTTTGCTTGTGCTATGTATAGGAGCCTTAGCTGTGTAGCTCTGAAATACCCCTTCAAATCATGTAATCCCAGTCCTCCCTGTTCTACTGGAAGAATCATCTTATCCCACTTAACTCTTGCAATCTTCCCCTCCCAGATAAAGTCCTTCAGCTCTTTATTAATTGCTATCCACAACTTTGCCTCTGGTTGATAAAAACATGTCTGACCAGTGTAGAAGACAAATGGGATTAAAATCATTATAACCACTTGTATCTTACTATCCATATCCATATAACAAAGCTTCAATTTTCTCAGTTTTTTGTATTATCTTTTGTTTAGTCTTTTCACACATCTTTAGCTGCCACACCAGAATCATTTTTAATCCATACTCCTAAATATTTAATTTTATCATGTCCCCATAAATATGGATATTGCTGACCCAGTTTATATGTATATACATAATTTACTGCTGTTGCCTTTGTTTTAACTTCATTAATTTTGTATCCCGAAAAGATTTGAAACTGTCTCAAAATGTTCCACAGCACTGTAATGTCTTTTTCTGTTTTTGTCAAGTATAAAATAATATCTGCAAACAGAACCAGCTTTTCTTGACTACCATACCAATTATAGCCTTGAATTTCTGAGTCCCTTATTTTCTTTGCTAATGGTTCTAAATATAATACAAATAAAAAGGGGGAAAGAGGACACCCCTGCCTGGTTCCTATACTCAAGCAGAAATGATCAGAGAGTACCCCACACACTTGAATTTTCACCTCTGATCCCTCATATATATTCCTAATCAACCTTATAATTTGTTTAGGAAATGCAAATGCTTCCATTGTCCTGATCATAAAGTCCCAGCTTACTCTGTCAAATGCTTTCTCTTCATCAAGACCCACCAGTAACAATGGTATTTTCTTACATTCTGCTTCCTTCTGGATCATCAGTGTTCTGTTAATGTTGTCAAATGTTTGCCTGTCCTCCACAAAACCACACTGATCCATATCTATCAATTGTAGCATTACTTTTGCCATTCTTTTAGCCATTATAGATATGAACACTTTATAACCATGGTTTAATATTGAAATGGGCCTGTATGAAGCTAGAGCTGAGGGATCTTCACCCTCTTTAGGTATTACAGCTGCCACTGCTTTCTTCCAGGATGTTTTCTTTACTTACAGTTAACTTTCTCCCCCCTCTCTCCCCTCCCCAATGAATTTTTTTAAGATTAATGACAATGTTGGGCCCAACCACTGGGGATGCACAAGCCAGTGCACTTCCTCATGCGGGTCCCAAGCCCAGATAAATAGGGAGGGATATGTCAGGAAGGGCATCCAGTGTAAAACTTTTGCCAAATGACATATACGGATAACAATACAGAGTTCCATACCAGATCATTCGAGACCCAGGTTAATGACCACCACCAGTACTGCTAGCCAAGAGGATGTTGGTGGAAACTGGGCTACTGTTGTCCAAAGGAGAAGAAGAAGAGGGGGAAGGCATGTCCAAAGGCAGGAAGAGAGGAGGAAATTTAGGCGTGTGGTAGTGAGGGTAGGAACTTTGAATGATGGCAGTATGACTAGTATAGGGAGAGAGCTAACTAGTATAGGGAGAGAGCTAACTGATATGATGGAGAGGAAGATGAACGTACCCAACATTCTAGTCATAGCTGACTCTACAGTCAGGCACACTGATGTTCCACTCACCAGGCTAAACAAGGAGAAAGTTACTATCAGCTGTCTGTCGGGTGCTATGACCCGCCACATAACGCACGCACTCAGGTCACTCCACAACAAGTTCAAATATGACTCTGTCATTATCCACATTGGTGTGAATGACCTGAGACATATATAGGTTCATAGGTAGGTACTAAGCTATCGGCCCTGGGGCCTATACAAGCCCAGCCAAAAAGGTACCCTGGCTTTTGCCACCCAAGAAAATTATTTTCCTGTGCCACTGTCGAGCAGAGCCACAGAGGTGAGCCCCGGGGTGATTTTCCTATTTCCCATCCAATCATCAATATTTTTCTTGAAGAGTGCTAATGAGGAGCTTTGTTTGATATAGATAGGTAGTTTATTCCAGAGTATGGGAAGTCTCTTGGACATGAATCTATCCCTCCGGCATGTTCTGTTTATTGTGGTGACAAGGTTTGGGTCCCTAGAGCGTGTAGCTTGGAGGGATTGGGATTTCTTTAAGTGGAGCATGTCCAACAGCTCTGGGTTTGACATAGCTTTGTATGTCAGGCAGAGATCACCTCTGAGTAGGCGATATGCAACGAAGTAAAGCTGGAGTTTTTTGAGACATACCTCCCTGGACTACATGAAAAGAGACATGAAGGAGCTGTCTGATCTTGTAGCCAAGTCAAGTATGATCCTATCCCTGAATAGCATCCTGCCATCACCCATAATGATACCACAGTACAATGACAAAATGATTGACTTCAACAACTGGCTAAGCTACTGGTGTCATTCTAAGGGGATCCAGTATCTGTCTCCCTGGGATAACATGATCGACAGACCACGATGCTTTGCCAGAGATGGCCTGCAACTGTTGTCCTTGGGATTCCAGATGCTGGCTAAGGCTCTTGCCACCCCTACAGTGCCTTTTTAGGCAAAGTTCAAGTGACAAACTCACCACCATAACAGGTACAAGCAAGCAAAATCTGAGGGTAATGCTACTCAATGCTAGAAGTTTAAACCACAAAATGCACTCACTCTAGGCACTCCTTAAAATGGAGAACATCGACATCTGTGCAGTGACAGAAACCTGGTTCAAGGCTCCAGACAGCACCCCTGCATTACCAGGCTACAATTCATACCACACATTTCAGCCACCTAACCTGGACTGAAACACTAAAGGTGGAGGCGTGTCCATATTCATTAAGGATATCCACACCTCCAGGCTAGTTGCTCAGCATAATGCATCCAAGATTATTCAAGTGCAACTAACTCTGGGCAAGACCGCAGTCCAAACTGTAGCTTGCTACAGATCCCCCACCATGCCCCAGGATTCCCACTTCTCATTTCTTGATACACTGGAAAATATTACGGTACAACCTAACACCCTAATAATGGGTGATTTCAACTACCACACCATTAACTGGGAAAACTACTCAGTACCAACTATTTTGCTCAACGTTTTCTGGAATTCATAACTTCCAATGCCTTGGATCAACTTATCCACACCCCCACCAGGGGCAGCAATATTCTAGACCTGGACATTACCAACATGGGCAACCAATGTTCGACACCAGAGGTCAATTCCTCGTTGGTCATATCCGACCACAAGCTAATCACCCTAGACATACACATCCTGCCCCCACCCCCCAATAGGGAAACCACCATAAAAAATTTCTCCAAAGCCAACTTCACGCTTCTTAAGACAAAAGTGCAAACTTCACGACACCCACACAGATGGACAATAGAGGTATGACCGCTGAATCCTACACAAATGCACTTTATAAGCACTTACACAAGTGCATGGATCATGCAATTCCTAAGAGAACCAAGATGCTATCCTCCAAAAAAAGGAAGCCAATCTGGTGGTCCCCTGCCATAAACAAACTCTACAACAGAAGAAAGAAACTGTTGCAAAAAAAGACTAAAATCCCATGACTGGAGGAACTCCCTAGTCAGCCTCAGTAAAAAGCTGAGATCCCTCATAAAATCCTCCAAAGCTAGTTATGAAAACAAAATTGCCACTGATTCTAAAGACAACCACAAAGCATTCTATAGCTATGCCAACAATATCACTGACAACACTCAGATCTGCTCTGAGTTACAGCACAATGGCACTAAATATACAGAACAAACTGATACTGCCAACATCCTGGCAGATAGGTTCAGTGCTAAACTTTATCCCCCTCTCACCCCCTAAAGGGCCCATCTCTATACTGGAAGAATGCAAAGTTCCTGTAATCACGGCTGCACAGGTAAAAACCAAACTCTCCAAAACCAAGAACACAGCATCCATGGGACCTGACAACATCCCAGGCTGCATTCTGCATGAACTACAGAATGAACTGGCACCCCACCTAAGTACCATGTTCAATCATAGCCTCACTTCAGGCTTTGTGCCCACTGAATGGCACACAGCAGCTGTTATCCCATTCCACAAAGGGGAGCCACCATGGACCATGGGAACTACTGCTCCATTAGCCTAACAAGCCTGGTCTGCAAGGCTATAGAATGTATCATCATGGAACTCATAAACGATGACATTGGTAATCTCCAAACTCTGGACCCCTCCCAGTTTGGGTTTGTAAAAGGCAGATCATGTCTTCTAAACCTGATAGACTTCTTTGAAGGCATCACCAAAGCCGTAGATGAGGGTAAGGTGGTTCACACAGCCTATATAGATCTCGCCAAGGCTTTCAACACCATCACCCACTCTGAAATTATAGATAAATTCAATAAACTAGGTATAAATCCCTATGTCACAAGATGGGTTGCCAACTGGCTCACTGACAGAACCCACACAGTGAAAGGAGCAAACTACAAATCTGACTTCAAACCAGTGACAAGTGGAGCACACCACAGGGTTCAGTCCTGGGTCCTTTCCTGTTTGGTATCTACTTCTCAGAAGTACAGGCTAACACAGAAGGTCTTTTTCAGCCCCACATCCCCTTGCACACTCAGTTTCCATAGTGGGGACTAGCAACACAACCTCCCTTGCTTCAAGGTTGGTTAGTAAAGCTGCACCTTTTCTGTGTACTCTGGAGTGTAACTACCCCTTCCCATCCACAAGAAGAGGTGAGATGGTCAAACACGTTTATGCCTCTCACTTCTTGCCAGGTTACTCCAGCGTTGGGGCTGCTAACTGAATCTGCAGTTATCTGAATTGCAGTCAGGGCTCCACCCCTCTGTGCTATACAGCCAGGCATTCCCAAAACTGTGAAGTTAATTCTGATATCCAGCCACATTTTTGATTTGGGAACAAGTGTGAAACACAGTCTGAATGACTGCAATACAGAAATATCAACAGCTGCTTACTGACAGTGAACATATTTAATACCTTTGTGATGTCACCACACTGGTCCAGTAATCAAGGAGTCAGATATGGGTCCTTTAGGGGATGGGGGGGGGTAAAGTTAGCACTGAACCTATCTGCCAGGATGATGGCAATATCAGTTGGTTCTGTAATTTTCGTGCTGTTGTTCTGTAACTCAGAGCAGATCTGGGTGTTGGCATCGAGATTCTTGACATAGCTATAGAATGCTTTGTGGTTGCTCTTAGAATAAATGGCAATTTTGTTTTCATAGCTAGCTTTGGAGGATCTTATAAGGGATCTCTGCTTTTTACTGAAGCTGACAAGACAGCTCCGCCACTCATGGGATTTTACTCTTTTGCAACAGTTTCTTCCTTCTGTTGTAGAGTTTGTTTATGGCAGGGGAAAACCAGATTGGCTTCCTTCTTTTGGAGGATAGCTTCTTGGTTCTGTTTGGGATAGCACGATCCATGCACTCATGTAAGTGCTTATAGAGTGCATTTGTGTAGGATTCAGCAGTTGTAACTGTATTGTCCGTCTGCATGGGTGTCATGAAGTTTGCTACTTCTGTCTTAAGAAGCATGAAGTTGGCTTTGGAGACATTTTTTACTGTGGTTTTCTTAATGGTGGGTGGGGCGGGATGCAAATATCTAGAGTGATTAGCTTATGGATGGATCTGACCAACGAGGAGTTGATTTCAGGTGGTCTAGGATATTGTTGCCCCTGGTGGGGGTGTGGATAAGTTGATCCAGGGCATTTGAATTTATGAATTCCACAAAGCATTGAGCAAAGGAGTTGGTACACGAGCAGTTTTCCCAGTTAATGGTGGGGTAGTTGAAATCGCCAATTATTAGGGTGTTTGGTTGACCCCTAATATTTTCCAGTATATCAAGAAAAGAGGAGTGGGGGATCTGTAGCAACCTACAATTTGGATTGCAGTTTTGCCCAGAGTTAGTTGCACTTGGATAACCTCGGATGCATTATTCTGTGCAACTAGCCTGGAGGTGTGGATATCCTTAATGAATATGGACATACCGATGCCTTTGGTGTTCTGGTCCAGGTTAGATGGCCAAAAAGTGTGGTATGAGTTACAGCCTGGTAATGCAGGGGTGCTCTCTAGAGCCTTGAACCAGGTCTCAGTCACTGCACAGATACTGATGTTCTCCATTTTAAGGAGTGCCTCGAGTGAGTGCATTTTGAGATTTAGACTTCTAGCATTGAGTAGCATTACCCTCAGATTTTTTCTTGCCTGTTCCTGTTATGGTGGTGAATTTGTCATTTGAACCTTGCCTAAAAAAGGCACTATAGGGGTGGCAAGCGCCTTAGCCAGTATCCAGAATCCCAGGGGTGACAGGTGCAGACCATCTCTGGCAAAGCATCGTGGTCTATCGACCATGTCTTCCCAGGCAGACAGATACTGGATCCCCTTAGAATGACACCAGAAGCTTAGCCAATTGTTGAAGTCAATCATTTTGTCCTTGTACTGCGGTATCATTCTGGCCGATGGCAGGATGCTACTCAGGGCTAGGGCCATACCTGCCTGGGCTACACGATCGGAGAGCTCTTCCATTTCTCTTTTCATGTAGTTCAGTGAACCCTTATTCCACTCTTTCATTTCCCTGACCACGTTTGCTATTATACTAGAAGACTGTGAGATCATGGTACCTTCACTGTGTTCATCTTTGCAAAGTTATAATTATTTTCTCATGTTTGTGAAACCATAGTGTGTGATGGTGAAATTCCCCACAAGGGGTCACAAAGGGCTTGCTCCTTTGCAAAATATACTTTATGTTCTGTGCACTTTGGTAGTTGAGGAGATGGGTGTTGATCTTTTTAGAATCAGTTTGCTATTGGGGATTTATGTTCAATGTATTTTAATATTTCATAGTGGAATTGATTTGATTGTGTAAACTTTTTTTCTAAATGTAGTTTTCCAGTTCTTGCTGATCATCAAGCTTCTCCCAACTGGACTTGAGTCCGTTTGTTCCCCTTGTAATGGGCATTTCCAGCATGAGATCTGTCCAGAATGATTTTCACCTGGGCAGCCATGAGGACACTCTGTGCCCTTGCTGCATATTAATAAGGGACCTATACTCCATCCTTTAGTGGGAGAAGTGTGATTTATATGACTATAGGGCGCCACTACACCTTCCCCCATGTAAGAGAATGTTCTTGTATACTTAGAAAAAATATTACTGCATATGTAGCTTGATGACTGAAAACCTGACTCAGCGTCATCCTTTGTGCCATGGTTCATAGGTTGGTACTAGGCTATACTAGGGCCTATACAAGCCTAGCCATAACATTTTCCTGGCTATTTCTTCCCAGAATATTTACTTCCCTGTCTAGCAGGGCGACTGCCATGATCCCTAGGGTGAATTTCCTATCTCCTATCCAGTTGTCAAGGTTCCTTTTGAAGAGGGCCAAAGAGGCGCTCAGCTTTACATGTATGGACATTCTATTCCAGAGTATGGGGAGTCTCTGGGTCAGGAACCTATCCCTCCAGCATGTTTTGTTCATTGTGATGACCAGGTTTAAATCCCTGGAGCACGTGGCTCTGAGTGATTGTGATTTCTTTAAGTGTAGCATGTCCAACAGCTCTGGGTTTGACATGGCCTTGTATGTTAAGCAGAGATTGCCTCTGAGTAGGCGATATGCGACAGAGTATAGCTGAAGTTTTTTTTATAGACGGTCAGCATAAGGCATCTGCTTTAGGCTTGTGATTCTTTTAGTGAGGTATTTCTGTGGTCTTTCCAGTTGTTGCAGATGTCTTGTGAGGTACATACCAAATGGGATGTTGTACTCTATAATGGGTCTAATGAGGGATGAGTACAGTGGGACAATGACCTCATTTTTTCTGAATGAAAATCCCTTAATGATGAGGTGTACCACATAGAAGAATTTCCTGACTGTTGTGGCAATGTGGTTATCAAAGGTGAGACCACTGTCCACCTGTGTCCCTATGTCCCTTATCACACTTTCGGTGTTTAGTGTACTGCCACTTATGTGGTAATTCATGGGTACATGTTTTTTCCCAAAGGGGATAACTATACATTTCTTGGCATTGAGCTTGAGTCCATGCCTCTGGCACCAAGCATCTGTTTCTGTAAGGCCCTTTTGTAGAATATCCACATAATTTGGGGATTCGGTAATGGCTCTCAGTTTTCAGTCATCTGCGAACTTTGTTAGCCAGAGTCCCTTAGTGCTGGCCTGTACTTCAGAGAAGTAGATGCCAAACAAGAGTGGTCCCAGGACTGAACCCTGAGGTACTTCACTTGTCTGAAGCTGGATTTTGAGTCTGCCACTTTTACAGTGTGGGTACTGTCAGTAAGCCAGTTGTCAACCCATCGAGTGACGTAGGGATTAATGACCAGCTTAGTAAGTTTATCTATGATTCCAGAGTGGGGGATTGTGTCAAAGGCCTTGGCAAGGTCCAGATAGGCTGTGTGGACTACCATGCCTTCATCCACAGCTCTGGAGACTGATTTGAAGAAGTCAGTCAGGTTGAGCAGACAAGATTGGCCCTTTACGAAACCAAACTGGGTGCGGTCCAGTACTTGAAAGTTGCCAATGTCTTTGTTTATAAGTTCCATGATAATGCATTCCATGGCTTTGCAGGTCAGGCTCATCAGACTGATGGGATGATAGTTCCCGGGATCCAAGGTGGATCCCTCCTTGGGTTCCTAGTACGTTATCGAAAGATAACATAATCAAATGGCCAAAACATCAAAAACAGCTGCATTTCAAAGTTTGAATTGTGGGATTGCAGTACAGTGAAGATTGAGATAATTGCCCTTTTCCTCACTGTAGTGCGATCTCGGAGTTTGAATATATATTTAGTGGGGGGTATGGGGGGGTGCAGCCCCCACAATAAAGTTTCGAAATGCGGCCGTTTCGATGTTTTGGCCATTCTATTACATTATCTTTCGATAAAGTACTATGAACCCCCCTCCTTGTGGAGTGGATACCTGTAACTGTGCGCCACTCATTGGGCACAAAGCCTGAAGTGTGGCTATGATTAAATATGACACTTAGGTGAGGTGCCAGGTCATTTTGTAGTTCATGTAGTACACAGCCTGGGATGTCATCTAGTCCCATGAATGCTGTATTCTTAGCTTTGGAGAGTGTGTTTTTTTACCTGTCTGGCCATGATTACCGGAATTTGGCAATCCTTTGGTATTGAGGTGGGTCATTTAGGGGGTGAGAGGGGGGTGAAGTTGGCACTAAATCGATCTACCAGGATATTGGCAATATCCTTGGGATCAGTATATGTAATGCCATTCTGTTGTAGCTCACAGTAGATCTGAGCATTGCCATTTAGATTCTTGACATAACTATTGAATGCCTTGTGGTTGTCCTTGGAATCTTTGGCAATTTTATTTTCATAACTAGCTTTGGAGGATTTTATGAGGGATCTCAGCTTCTTACTGAGGCTAGTAAGGGAGTATTTTACATTCTGGAATTTTTCTCTTTTCTGCAACAGTTTCTTCCTTCTGTTGTATAGTTTGTTTATGGCAGGTGACCACCAGATTGGTTTCCTTTTTTTGGAGGAGAGTGTCTTGGTTCTATTTGGAATGGCATGATTCATGCATGAGTGGATGTGCTTGTACAGTGCCTTAGTGTAGGATTCAGCAGTCAAACTTTCAGTTCCCGTCTGCATGGGTGTCATGAAGTTTGTCACTTCTGACTTGAGTAGCATGAAGTTAGCTTTGGAGAAGTTTTTTATGGAGGTTTCCTTACTAGGGGGTGTGGGTGGGATGTAGATGTCAAGGTTTATTAGCTTATGGTCAGACCTGACCAACAAGGGGGTGACCACTGGTGTGGAGCATTGATCTCCCATGTTGGTAATAACCATGTCTAGGATATTTGAGCCCCTGGTCGGACTATGGATTAGTTGATCCAGGGCGTTGGAATTTATGAATTCCAAGAACCGTTGGGCAAAGGTGTTGGTACCTGAGTGGTTTTCCCAATTAATGGCAGGGTAGTTGAAATCACCCAGTATCAGGGTATTTGGTTGTATCTTAATATTTTCCAGTATGTTTAGAAAGGTGCCGTGGGAATCTTGGGGCATGGCGGGGGATCTGTAGCAAGCTACAAATTGGATTGCAGTCTTACCTAGTGTTAGTTGCACCTGTAGAGTTCATCCTCCTTGGGACTGTTGTACTGGGCAGCCTTAGTTTACCCCTTCACCCTGAATGTTCACACCCATTCTCCCCATGCTAGCTCCAAAAGACTCTCAGGCTAACTGAACCTAGGTTGTTCTCAGATTACCTCTCTACACCACTGGAATTGGCTATCTTATAACAATTTTGACAATCTATGTAAGAAATCATTTGCTTAAGATCCAGTTTGGTTGAGGTCTCCAAGCAGCAGCAATTTACTTTTGAGTACTGATACAGTTTGAACAGAAAGTTCTTCAACATACAGACTAAGGAAGTGGTGGGGTATAAGTTACAAGAAAAAGTTTCAAATTGATTTCTATATTGATTTCAGAAATAAACCAATCAGAGCAGGAGTCAAGTAGGAACCCTTCTTTTGCAAACCACCTGTTCTTCAAGATAAATTTTAATCATAAGAAGCAGGCCACCATCAGATCTCAATCTATGTCTATCAGCCCTGTGGCTCTACTAACTATTGAGTGATAGTGAAAGAAAAGAATGCTACTTCACGTAAGTCTCAGATGAGGCAGTGATGTTAGCATTCTGAGTTCTAAGCCAGACCTTGAAGTAGTCAAACATTATTTGGAGTACCAGTGCTTAGGTAAGAATTTTTTTATTTTAAGGAGGTAAACTCATACATTCTACAACATTATGGATAGTTCAGAGGTACGGAAGACAAAAAAAAAAAAATCAGAAAACCAGGGAGCCTCTTCAAAATTAAGTTGAGTGATATTTGGGACGCTATAGTCTATTATGTTTATATACAGTTCTGGTGATAACATTTTTTACTTTGTTTATTTCTTAACTGGGTAAACCCACTAGGCTCAAGAAACTTTTGAGGTGAGACCAGAAGCACTATCTAGTTAAATGAGTTGTTGAGAATCACACAGTAGGCAAACCTTGAACTACAAGATAATGAATACTAGCAGCTCATGGACTTAATCCTCTGCTCGAAACTGCCAGTACAAAACCAATTTGAAAAAAGAAAAAAAAAATGGGAAGCAGGACATATGTGTGGGAGATATGAGGCACATAATGTGTTGCAAAGCTGGGGTTTAAAGAAGACAGGCAGGAGAAAAATGTAAATATGATGGTGCTTGACCTGAAGAAAAAAAGGGGGAAAGAGAAGGTAGTTGAAGGGAAAAAGTAATTAAACTAATGGGAATCATAATAACTAGGGGTAACACCACAAGTTAATAAAACCAACTGAGAGGCAAACCATGGAAGTCAGTACATGTTAAGTACAAGATAAAATATACTAAACTGTGTGCCAAAAGATGCTACAGTTTAGAAAAAAAGACTGTAGGTCAAAGGGGAAAAGGGAAGAAAGGACACAAGAATGGATTTGGAAACACCAAGAGTAAAAGGTAAAGTGAAACTTAGAAATTAAAAAAGAAAAGGGAAGAGGCAACACTAGTTAATGGAATAAAAGTATTTAAAATAATTAGAAGAATAGTGAAAAAAGGTAGGAAAATTAAGAGAGTACAGAATACATACAAAATGAGTAAGGTTTTAATAGATGCAAAAGCCAGCTGAGAGAGAGAGAGAGAACTCTTAGTGAAGGAGTTATTAGTACATCTGAAAAGCTGTGTCAATGTATGGAAGAAGTAAGTGTAACAAAACAATGGAAACAGGAGCCTAAGGACATGCAGAAGTCAGGCAGACAGCAAGAGAGTTAGAATAATTAAAAAAAAAAAGCAAAAGGATGAGTTTTGCATACAAGTAGAGGGCACGATCCTTAAAAGAGAACCACACCCACAGACTCAAAAAACATGTTTATTTCATCATGGTTTGGTGTTTCCTACATTTTAACACCACTCTGGGACTATTTAGAGCTTTTTAGATATTGTATATGAAATTTCTGACTCTGACCACATGGGGTCTGGCATCTTGAAATAATTCTGATTGTTTAGTCTGCCTCTAAGTATCCCAGAATGCGCTGTTTGTCTCCAAAAAATTGCATCATATCTGCCACTTTTCCCTAAAGGTCCTGTCAGTGCACTGATTTTACAGGCATTCACTGCTGTGTTATAGTCACTTACTTCTGGTTAAAATGTTATCCTATTTCAATGACTACTTCAAACACAAGCAGTGCAAATGCTACAGAAAAGAACTGAAAAGTGTATTTTATTGATCTTTATTCTTAGAAATACTAACTTGATTTATTTTGTGAAGGCTGAAATCTAGTTCTTCAAGATATCTCCCCTCCCCTTCTCACCTACCTTCCCTAGCTAAGAGCTAAGTGTAATTTGAACCATTATCTGCATGTGATTAACAGCTCACAGCAGGTGACCAGACTAATGTACTGTTTTCATGTCAGCCTTTCCTTCATTACAGTGGGAGACTTTTTGTTGCACTCCTCCTGTCAAATTTAGAACCAAGCTCCATAGCACTGGGAAAAATCACTGCTTTGCAAAGCATCAAACTCCCATTTATTTTTCCTTCCTGTTTGGTTAAATACCTAACATATGATACACTATAAACACACACACACTTGCCCTTGCTTGCATTCACACACACACACTTGCCCCTTGCTTGCATACACACACTTGCCCTTTGCTTGCATACACACACACACACACACACATTTACCCCTTGCTTGCATACACACAAACACTTGCCCCTTGCTTGCATTCACACACAGACACAAACTTGCCCCTTGCTTGCATTCTCACACACACACACTTACCCCTTGCTTGCATGCACATACACACACTTGCCCCTTGCTTGCATTCACACACACACACACACACAATTGCCCTTGCTTGCATTCTCACACACAAACATTTGCCCCTTGCTTGCATTCACACACATATACAAACACACTTGCCCCTTGCTTGTATTCACACACACACACACACACACACACACACACACACACACACACACACACACACACACACACACACATACACTCTTGCCATTTTTCTATACAAAGATGTAAACTTGGATTCAATTGCCATGCATGCATGCCCAGCAAAGACAGCTACTTAGCACTTGCCATTATAGTTTGATAGAGAGATTTATCATAAAATGATTACTGGCTTCAAAAATGCAGTCTCCCAAATCCCAGAACTGGCAACTCCTTCAAAAGATTTCACATAAATCTGTTATAGACAATCAACAGAAGTGAGACTTTTGTTCACCCTTAAAGGGTATAGGGGGCTGGGCAAGGCAGCTCTGACATCACAATGTGGGAGGTCCACTGTCTCTTCTATAGAGCATGCAAATCAGGCAGTGCTTATGTCAGTTTGGGGGAGGAAACATCCCTGTAACTACAGCAAGAGCTCCGGCAGATGTGACATCATCATTTAAGAGTCAGCTAGAGGATTTTCAACTTGGTTTTCAAAGTGAAAGTAAAACAGTACAGGAAGGTGCAAGCCTAAGAGGTAAAACAGTTGAGTGGATTACTTTTTAAAGCTGCGGTTCTGATTTTTTGAGGCTGTATCAACTAACAGAGACTAAAAGAGACAGCAGGTTGAGCAATCTGCTTGAATATCCCATTGTTGTCCTTTAATGATATCTTGAATAAGTAGACAGCTGGGTAAAGATGACTAAAAATGCTGTAACTAGGCACTTTAGGGAATACTTTAAATCCCTTTGCTTTATCTAATGGAAGGGCTGTGACATGAGAATATAGGTCAGCAATTACAAGGAAATACTTTGGAGCCAAAGCACTGACAAAAATCAGTGAAACTGAGTAGCTAGCTCAGTGGGAAGGATAAAGCCCTGACTGCAACCCAGCCAATAAGGGTCAGATAACTAGCCAGGGAGAGTGCAAGTGAGTAGATGATGATGGCTAATCCACTGTGGTGGAGGGAGACTGACAGAAATCCTAGCACTGGTCGGTTCTAATGGAGGATGGAAAATTATACCCCAGAACCAGGGTCAACCACACACACAAGGACTGACAGAAAGCACTTAGAGACAGTTTCTGAATATATATATATATATATATATATATGTATATATCTATCTATCTATATATATATATATATATATATATATATATATATATTTATATATATATATATTTATATATATATATATTTAAAAGCAGGCATGCCAAAGAGGCCTGAGACTGCAATCCTCCACTTCAGTGGGGACATGCACCAGGGCAACTACAGGAGTTAGACAGCTAAGCTAAACCCTTGATGGCTGCCTTGATGACGCATCCCTTCTTGAAGTCAAGAGACAGAGATGACTTTAAGAAAGGTAATGTTTTTCTGTGGCCAGGAATATAAAATAAGACAGACTTCTACTGTGGGAGGGTTTTCAGAGTTTAACTCTGATCTTCCAGCTCCAGTATTTGTGGTTACTAATAACCCAGCCAGTCAGAGGCTGGAACATACTTTCACACAAGCACTGACATCACCTACCACAAATGTAGCTGTTACCACTACTTATGGCAAAGAGCTGGGAGCACGCATAAAAAGTTTTCAAGTAACAGCACAAGTACATTCAAATGGGAAGGTAAACTCCCCACTGCAAGAAGGTATAACACAAAGCTCTAGTACCTGAAAGGTGAATGGCACACAACACCCTTTAGTCCAGCAAAAGCTTCCATTCCCTTTACCTTGCAAGGAAAGGAAGCTGGAAATGCAGCACACTACTTCAAGGAGTCACAGCAATAATAAAAGGAAACAAGAGACCCATTCGAGTGCTCCCAGCACAAAGAAACCAGTAAGGCGACTGAAGTTATTTTCAATAACTTAATTTTAAATCTTTCTGAATATCATCTCACAGTGTGTGAAAGAAGCATTTTACAAAAGGGACATTCATTTATTCCAACACAATCAGACTTTACTAAAGTTATATTTGATGTTAAACTGTAAGGAATCTAAGGTTAAAGCTTACGTATAAGGATGAAAATGTAATGTCTGAGAACCAAGTTTATAACAATGCTGGGTTTTTTAGAAAAAAACAAGTATTTCTGTACCTGTGTTAAATCCTTTGGTTACTGCATTTGAAAATCTACATGTCGATGAAATGTATAGTATTTACAATCAGTGCAAGAAATGTAAAATGCATTACAATTTAAGTAAGGATGCGTACAGTGCTTTGAAAAAGTTAGAAGAAAACGATAATATTGTAATTAAACCTGCAGACAAGGGGGGACTAATTGTTATAATGGACACCATTTGGTATAATGAGGGTATGAACAATATACTAGCAGACAAGAAGTTTTATTTAACTATTAATCAAAAAAGAGTGGAGTCCATGAAGTTAGTTATCACACATTCATTGAACAAGCTGTATCTAGAGAAAATGATAGATAAGAACTTGTTAGATTATTTTATGGTTATTGACCCACTACTGCCTATAATAAAAGGCCTTCCAAAAGTTCATAAAAATGCACAAAATCCCCCTATGCACCCTACTGTAGCAGGAAGCAATTGGCTGACACAGCCCCTCTCTATTTATTTGGAAAAAACTTTGAGAACATTGTTAAATAAGAATATGGTTATTCTGTGGGACACTGAGCATTTTCTGAACAATTTGTTTGCTTTTTTAGATGCTGACACTGGAAAAATTTTATGTATGAATTTATTTTTGTTGCTATGGATGTCACCTCCTTATTTACAGTTATACCACATGATGAAGGGGTCTTGAAGACTGAAGAGTTTTTGTACACTTTCCCTAACTTGGAAGAAATGGAAATCTCTGCTGTCTGTACTATATTGAGAACAGTGTTGGAAAATGTTTTTGTATTTAATAATTCCATCTACTGGCAGCGTCATGGCGTAGCTATGGACACTTCATGTGTCAATAGCTACACACCAGCACTGTGATGGCTATGTGGGAAATGGAGCATATACTCGAGGGACCCTACTCCAGATTTATATCTTTTTATAGAAGGTTTGTTGAGGATTTGTTTTTTCTGTCGGTAAGTACTAAACAGTAGTTAAGAGAGTTTGAGGTGTATGTAAATAACTCAACTAATTATTTACCCTTTTCTATGAATGCATCAAAACACAGTAGGAATTTTCTTGATGTTACTGGTTCCATTTTTACTAAATTGTATAACAAACAATGCCATGTCAACCATCTTTTGTATAGGCATAGTATGCACCCCACCCACATTTTTAGTAACGTGGTTAAGAATCAAGTTTTTAGAGCCTCCAGGTTAAATGTACATGAAAATAAGTTTCAAGAGCAGGCAGAAACTACACAGCATTGGTTAAGGATGAGAGGTTACAGTGACTGAGAAATAGTTGAAAATGTAGAGAGGGTTAAAAGCTTGAGGGGGACCACAGCTAAACCTTATTTTTCAAAACCTGCATCAGAGTAATGTATAACAGGAACAATCAGTGTAAACTGAGGGTACCATTACATTATTCTAGTAATGTCTCCATGTACATGAATGTTATTAGAAAACACTGGGAAGCCCTTATGACAAACATATTTCCAGAGTAATAGAGCCCATCCCAGGTTTGTATTTAGGAACACAAAATCCTTAAAAAGGACTTTATGTTGCTCAAGAAATAAGCATGAATATAGCAGTAATGCCACTTTAGCATGTGGCATGTAGTTTATGCACTTATATTGACAGCAGTTCTAATTTCACACACCCTGACCAGGATAGAATATATACATCTTTGCTACTTGTAGCACCTCTCACATTGTTTACTTGGCCCACAGTTTATTGTGTTCAAAATTTTACGTAGGCAAGATGGAAAGAATTATGATTTCTGTACTTAGGTGCTATGCATATGCCTTTATGAGACTGTTTGTTTAAATAATGTGAGTACCTTGATGTCACATGATTAATCAAGGGAAGTATATGGTATTTAAAATTAGTTTTTTAGTTTGATCGACATTAAATGAAGCAACTTAGTCTTTGAAAGCGCTTGTGGTGTTAACAATAAAAGATTTTTATTGAAACTGGCCATTTTGGAGTCACTCTGTCTTGCTGGTTAATTTTTTGGTTTTCTTTACTGGGACTTCTTTATCAGAAAGTGCTGGTATTTGTCTTTGTTCAGCTGCTATGGTAAGATTTTACACAACTGTATTATGTCCTTCCATATCACTGGTGCAATAGTCCTCACCTAAGGGAGAGTACATAAGCTTAAGAAGAAGTCTGGAAGGAGGAAGGCACTGAAGATCCCTCTACAAACCAATGCAGGATAGCTCTCGCAAAGCCTGCCATAGCACTAGAAATAATTTCCAGTTTGTAATGATTACTGAAGGTATGAACACAAGACTAAGTAGAAGCCTCAGGAATGGAATTGGTATCCAAACCCTTCAAAAAAAAAAAAAAAAAAAAAAATGCACCAGAGGAGGCAAACAACCTAGGTACCCTTTTTTCAATTACAAAGGAATTCCCAATACTATTCTAGCATGTCCAAAGGTCAGTTGTCAATCTCCTCTCTGGTCCAGCTGGTGAATCTGGGAATCTTGAGGGAATGTTACAACTGCCTCATGTACACAGACAACCCTCTCCTCCTCCCAACAAATTCCAACATGTGAGAGATGCAACCATATAGCCAAACTGGAGGCTAAGCTCTCTCAACTCAGTACTGGTGTAACCAGTCAGGAGGAGAAGGAAACCACACTCACTACAATTCCAGTCTCACATAGACCTACCACGACAACAAACCAAACACATAAACTCACAAAAACATACTCGGAGGCTCTAAATAAAAATCTGCCTAAGCAGCAGAGACCTCCAAAGCAGACACCCAAGCAACCGCTACCCCAAAACAAAACACGTGCAACACATAGCTCACAAAGCCAGTGTGCCGAACAGTCACAGCCCTTAAGGCTAAACAACACACCTGATACACTTGTAAAAGGTGACTCTATCGTCAGGCACACTGACGTCCCGCTCACCAGGCTGAACAAGGAGAAGGTCACGGTGAGCTGCCTGTCGGGCGCTAGGATCTGGCACAAAACACAAGCACTCAGGTCACTCCAAGGCAAGTACAAATATGACTCAGTCATTGTCCATGCTGGTGTGAATGACCTGAGACGTACCTCCCTGGGCTACATGAAAAGAGACATAGAGGAGCTCTCTGAGCATGTAGCCCAGGCCGGTATGACCCTGACCTTGAGTAGCATCTTACCCTCACCAAGAATGATGTCACAATATGAAGACAAGATGATCAATTTCAAGATGATCAATTTCAACAACTGGCTTAAGTGTTGGTGTCATTCAAAGGGGATCCAATGCCTGTTAGCCTGGGATGACATGCTCAACAAGCCACGATGCTTCGCTAGGCATGGCTTGCACCTGTCACCCCTGGGCTTTCGGATATTGGCAAAGGCTCTTGCTACCCCCATAGTGCCTTTTTTAGGCAAGGCTCAAAAGACAAACCCACCTCCATAGGTATCACAAGGGATAAGAAACTAAGAGTAATGCTACTCAACGCCAGAAGTCTAAACCTCAAGATGCACGCACTCGAAACTCTCCTTAGCATGGAGAACATCAATATCTGTGCAGTAACAGAAACCTGGTTCAAGGCTCCCGAGAGCACCCCAGCACTACCAGGTTATACCTCATACCATGCTTTTCAGCCCCAAAACTTGGACCGAACCACAAAAGGAGGGGGAATATCAATATTCGTCAAAGATACCCACACCTCCAGGTTGGTGGCACAGCACGAAGCATCAGAGACTATCCATTTGCAACTAACTGTGGGTAAAACTGCCTTCCAGTTTATAGCCTGCTACAGACCACCCTCCCAAACACAGGAACCCCACTTGGCCTTCCTGAGAATACTGGAAAATATGAAGGTCTCTCCAAACACCATTATATTGGGCGACTTCAACTACCCAAACATAGACTGGGAGCATTACTCTAGCTCCAACACCCTAGCCCAAAGGTTCCTAGAATTTATAAACTCAAATGCTATGGAACAACTTGTTACCACTGCCACAAGAGGGGAAAACATACTGGACCTGATCATCACCAACATGGGGACACTATGCTCCAGACCAGAAGTGTATCCCTCACTGGTAAGATCAGACCATAAACTAATCTCACTGGATATTCACATCCCGACCCCACCCCCTGCCCAGAAAACCACAGTGAAAAACTTCTCTAAAGCAAATTTCACATGCCTCAAAACCGAGGTGAAATCCTTCAAAGCCCCCGGGCCTGTGGAAAATACGGCCCAGACCGCAGAATCCTTTATAAACGCATTCTATGAACACCTTCAGGAATGCATGGATCATGCAATCCCAAATAAAACCAAGACCCAATCCTCCAAAGGCAGACGTCCTGTCTGGTGGACCCCAGCCATAAACAAACTATACAATAGGAGGAGGAAGCTACTACATGATAGAGCAAAATCCCAAAAAGGAAGGCATCTCTGATCAGTATTAGCAAAAAAGGTACAGTTTTGTACCTACCATAAATGTAGATGTTCGAAGATCCACATTGCTGCAGTCCTTACACTTGGGTAGTCCGCTGTCCTCGGTCGGCGCAAATATCAAAGTATTAGGCTGACGTCGGTCATGGCGCTTAAGACTGACATCAGGACGTCAGGGTACAAATGCGCATGACCGACGTCATATCCTCAGTCTTTTCTTGCCCCAGATGTCAGAAGACCCTAAACAGAAAGGTCAAAACCAAAAGACAGCAAAAAACAACCAACCACCCTTGTACTAACCATATGTACAATATATACAATATTCACAAAATGTACAACCCACACCACACAACCGCCTCTAACTACAGAGGGGAAGGAGGGAGGGTAAATTGGACTGCAGCAATGTGGATCTTCGAACATCTACATTTATGGTAGGTACAAAACTGTACTATGTTCTTCATCTCACATTGCTGCAGTCCTTACACTTGGGTAGAATCCCAAAGCAGAGATAAGGGAGGATGGCAAACCTATAAAGCAGTAGGAGCTGCCAAAATGCCCTGTAAAATTGCAGTGGCAAAACCAGCCCTCGATTTAGAGTAAAGTGGAAGGTGATAATGCTTAGAGAAAGTATGCACTGAACTCCAAGTAGCTGCCTCCAAAATATCCTTAGTTGCCACCCCCCTTAAAAAAGCTGTAGAAGTGGCAGTAGCCCTAGTGGAATGAGGCCTAATCCCAGCTGGAATCTCCTTACCATGATGGGAATAACAGAAAGCAATACAAAACCCAATCCACTTAGAAATAGTTTGTTTTGACACAGGCTTGCCCTGAGAACCCAAAGCAAAAGAAACAAATAACTGCTGAGACTGCCTGAACCCTTTAGTTCTGTTCAAATAATATCGCAACTGCCTGTGTATATCCAAAGTGTGCAAAATCTTTTCCCCTTTATTTTGGGGGTTTGCATAAAAAGTAGGCAAATGAATAGCTTGGTTTAAAGCCACACTAGAAACCACTTTAGGCAAAAAGGAAGGATTAGTACGCAAAGATACCCTATCCTTATGGAAAATTAAGAAAGGCTCAACTGCCATAAGGGCCTGTAATTCAGAAACCCTTCTCGCAGAGGTAATGGCTAACAAAAAAGCAGTCTTCCATGATAAATATTTCAAGTCAGCAGTAGCTGCAGGCTCAAAAGGTTGTAGAGTGAGTTTCTCCAACACAAAATTGAGATCCCAAGCAGGAGTAGGAGCTCTCCGTGGGGGTCTTATATTCTTTGCCCCTCTAAGGAATTGCTTAAACAAAGGATGAGAAAACAATGGCGGGTCACAGTCATAGTGAGCAGAAATTGCTGCAGCATGAACCTTAATAGAAGAGAAGGACAAACCTTTGTCCAGTAACTCAGTAAGATATCGAAGAGCCACACTTAAATTAGGCTTAGAAACATCAAATGCCTTTGCTGCACTCCAAAATAAAAATCTCTTCCATTTATCTGCGTACACTTTCCTTGTACTAGGCCTTCTGGCTTCCAAAATAACATTCAAAACTTGCTGTGGAAGCTGAGACCCTCCAGGGTTTAAAACAGAATATGCCAGGCTGTCAGGTGAAGAGAGTGAAGTTTGACATTGAGTAAATGACTGTTCTCCTGAGACAGCAGGTGTGGAATCGAAGGCAAAGGCCATGGAGGCTCCCGTACCAGACTTCTCAGTAGTGGGTACCAGTGCTGTCGAGGCCAATCTGGAGCTATTAAAATCATCTTTGGCTTGTCCTGTCTGACCTTCAGAAGTACCTTTGGGAGGAGAGGCAGAGGTGGAAAGGCATACACATGAAGATTGCTCCAATTGAAAGAAAGAGCATCCACTTTCCAAGCTGTGGGATGAAACCTTTTGTGCAAAACTTTGGCAGCTGGTAGTTTAGTGGAGAAGCGAACAGATCTATGTCTGGAGTTCCCCATGACACTGTCAATTTCTGAAATACATGAGGATCCAATTTCCACTCGTGGGGATCCATAATTTGTCTGCTCAACACATCTGCTAAGGAGTTCTGTGCTCGGCAGAAACCTTGCCTGAAGATTTAGCTGTAAACTGAGAGCAGTCTCCCACAAAATCATTGCTTGTCTGCATAGAGGATAAGAATGTGTTCCCCTTGCTTGTTGATGTACCACATGACAGTTGTGTTGTCTGTTAGAATCAACACCTGCCCTGGAAGAAGTAAATCCTTGAAAGCTATTAATGCAAATTGGACTGCTAACATCTCCTTCAAGTTGATATGTAGATGTAGAAGTCTGGCAGGCCACGTGTCTTGTATCCACTTTCCATTTAGATGAGCTCCCCAAGCTTTGTCTGAGGCATCTGTCGTTAGAATCTGACTCGCCTCTGGCGGGTCACAGAGAGTCCCTTGTTTAGGTGACATTCCTGAGCCCACCACAAAAATTCCTTTTGAATGCAAGGTATTATCTGAATGACAGTGTCCATATCTTGGCAGTGCTGTGTCCATACATTTTGAGATACCATTGTAGCTTCCTCATATGCAGTTTGGCATTGGGAAGCACCAGAATACAAGATGCCATGAACCCCAAGGCTTGAAGGACTGTCCTTGCAGTCAGCCTGGACTGATGAGACAATTGATGGAAGTAAAGAAAGATTCTTTTGTTTGTCTGGGGTCAAAAAGGCCATCTGGGATGCTGTATTCAGTCTCACACCCAGAAAGCACATGTCCTGAGAGGGTACTAGACTGGACTTTATTTCGTTCACAGAATACCCCAGGCATCTTAGCACTGCTATCACATAGTGTAAATGATGAAGAAGTTCGTCCTTTCCTTGAGCCAGAATCAGGCAATCGTCCAAATAAGGATAGATCTGTATTCCTCTTAGCCTGAAGAAAGCTATCACTGGAGCCAGAACCTTCGTGAACACTCTGGGCGCAGTAGATAAGCCAAAGGGCAATGCAGAGAACTGATAATGAGAAGTCCCAGCCCGAAAACGCAGATACTTCCTGCAACTTAGCCTGATAGGAACATGAAGGTACGCCTCCTTGAGATCCAGAGTCACCATCCAGTGATCTTTGCCCAGCAGAGGTAAAAGCTGTTGTAACGTCAACATTTTGAACTTGGGAATGTCCAGATAAGTGTTGAGGATAGATAAATCCAAAATTGGTCTCCACGTGTTCCCCTTCTTTGGTACTAGGAACAGGCGAGAATAAAATCCTAGGCCCACTTCTGGCAGAGGGACCGGTTGTATGGCCCCTATTTGGAGCAGCAGAGAAATTTGTTTGTGAGCCTCTAGTCTTTGCTGAGGAGGAACGTCCGGCATGCCTTTGAAAGGAGGCAAGGTATGGAAATAAAACCTGCAACCTTGGTGTATGATATCCAATACCCATCTGTCTTGGGTAATCAAATTCCAATTTTCCTTGAAAAGTGCCAACCTTCCTCCCAAAGGTGCTGCCAGGCAAGAAGGATCTGGCAGCTGAAAAGGTAGGTCATTGGGCCTGTTTACGAAAGGACTGGCCCCTGCCCTCACCTGAAGATTGTGCAGGAGAACTCCATGTTCTAGGTCTGAAGGAGCTCTGAGCTCTGCCCCTACCACGTCTAGATCTGCCCCTAGACTGTGAATCATAAGAAGGGTACGTCCACCCCTTAGCAGGCCAATTCCTACTAAACTTCGGAGGCTGGACTTGCAAAAAATCTTTAACAGTCTGCATAGACTTAGCCTTGTCTTCCATTTTCTTCAAGACTGACTCCACAGGTGAACCAAACAACACATCAGACTGTAAAGGAGCATCCAAAATCCTAGTCTTAACATGTTCAGACAAATTCTGATCCCTCAGCCAGGCGTGCCTGCGAAGAACTGACCCAGTGGCAGCCACCCTAGACGAGGCCTGTACAGCATCAAAACCACATTGTAAAGAATGCTTACCCACCTGTTCAGAGACATGTACCAAATCTTGTAGTTCCTTACACTCAATGCCTTCCACCAGAGCATCAACCTTAGATTTCAGTTGAGAAAGAAGATAGTTTTGATATTTCAACATGTGAAACTGGCAATTCAAAGCCCTCATAGCTAAGGTGGAAGAAGTATAGACTTTCTTTCCCCATCTATCCAAAGCTCTGGCCTCTATCTGGAGGAACCGGATTTTTTACAACAGAGGCCTTGACACCCTTAGGTCCCTGACTAACAGTTTCTGGGTCCACCCTAGGACTCTTATAAAGATATTTATGAGCCTCAGGCACCCTATAATACCTATCCGGTTTAACAGGAGCAGGAGGCAAAGAATCAGGATTAAGTGAAGCCTCCGCAAACACATCCTCCACAACATCCAGAACAGGAGGTATAGCCAAAGGCCTATGCTGGGGTAAAAGCAAAATTCCCTAAGCCTTTTCCTGGAATCAGAGAAGTCCTGACCTTCCCACTTAAAATGTTCCCTCATGGAATGAAGAGTCTCTGAAAAAGAAAAATCCTCTGGAGGAGAAGCAGAAGGAGTGGAATCATCTGCATCAGAATCAGAATAAGGAGAGTACTCCTGCAAGTCTTCAGCCGAAGACTCTGAAACATCTGAAGCCTGTTCAAAACTCCCCAACTCTGGTTCCACCCTAGGCCTCTTATCTGGAGGGGGCAAAGAACCTCTAATCAAAGTAATTAAATCTTCTGCCATTTTAAGCATGTGCTTCTTGGGCACAGATCCTGAAGAACTAGGAGTGACCCCAACAGAAGCTAAATCTGGCCTGCCCCTGGGAGAAGCCTTAGAAACAGAAGGAGAGGGCCTAACCACCCTAGGAAGGGAGGGGAGTACAGTAACCTGAGAAGCCCCTTCAGCCTGACCTGCCTCCTGAGAGGCCACATCCTGCAATAACAAAGTCTCCCCCTGGGACTCCAGAGAAGCCTCCGGCGGAACCACCGGTTCCACTGACGCCTCTACAGAACCGGCGTCCGGTACGGACGACTCTTCTAGCCTGGGCTTAGCTGCCTTGTCCTTGCGCTTCTTCGAAGAAGCGGGCGTAGGAGCATCCAACGGCATCTTATAATTGCACCGCTTCCCAAAGACCAACCTGGCACAATCTAACCTTCGCTTAATAGTGTGCTTATTGAACCTAGCACAAAAGCGACACCCAACAACGTCGTGCTCAGGCCCCAAACAAGGAATACACAAAGTATGATAATCTCTATGCGGTATCTGTTTCCCACAAGAAATACAGTTATTCACTTTTTATGACATCCGGTAAACCACTGAGGCAAGAAAAAACTAAAATATTCCCCAACGGGGTACTTAGCCAACTTTGACTCGGTCTGAAACTCCGAATTCGAAAAATTTCAGAACGCCGAACGGCACTTGCAACGCTGCTTCTGCATCGGACCATGCGGCAAAAAAGACTGAGGATATGACGTCGGTCATGCGCATTTGTACCCTGACGTCCTGATGTCAGTCTTAAGCGCCATGACCGATGTCAGCCTAATACTTTGATATTCGGGCCGACCGAGGACAGCGGACTACCCAAGTGTAAGGACTGCAGCAATGTGAGATGAAGAACATCTACGGGCACTCATAAAATCGTCTAAGGCCAGCTTCGAGAGAAAAATTGCACAGGACACTAAGGATAATCACAAGGCTTTCTTTAGTTATGTTAGGAACCTGGGTGGGAATTCCCAGATATGCTCAGAATTAGTCCAAAATGACAAAAAATACACCAAGCCCACAGACATTGCCAACATCCTAGCTGACAGGTTCAGTGCAAACTTCTCCCCCCTCTCCCCACCAAAAGGGCAAATATCTATCCCAACAGAGTGCTGCCCCCCTGACATCTCAGATGCACAGGTAAGAGCCGCCCTCTCCAAAGCAAAAAACACAGCATCAATGGGACCAGATGGTGTCCCGGGCTGCATTCTACATGAACTCCAAGAAGAGCTAAACCCAAACATAAAACTACTGTTCAATCTTAGCCTTACTACAGGATATGTACCCAAAGAGTGGCGTACAGCAACAGTGGTCCCTCTCCACAAAGGTGGTGCCTCAACCGATCCTGGAAACTATCGCCCCATAAGCCTGACTAGGCTTGGTCTGCAAAGCTATGGAAAGGATCATCATGGACCTCATAAATAAAGATATTGGGGACCTACAGACACTGGATCCTACCCAGTTTGGCTTTAAGGGCAGATCCTGCCTATTAAACCTGGTTGATTTCTTTGAAACAGTCACCAAGGCCATTGACGAGGGGGAGGTGGTCCACACAGCCTACCTGGACCTCGCAAAAGCCTTTGATACAATAACCCATTCGGGCATTATAGATAAGCTCACCAACTTAAACATAAACCCCTATGTCACTAGATGGGTTGCAAACTGGCTCAAGGACAGAACCCACATGGTTAGAATTGCTGGAGCCATGTCAGACTCGAAACCAGTTACAAGTGGCATCCCACAAGGCTCAGTCCTGGAACCTCTCTTGTTCGGTATATATTTCTCGGCGGTACAGGCCAACATGGAAGGACTGTGGCTGACCAAGTTCGCAGATAACTGCAAACTGGGCGCCATAATCACCTCTCCAGCTGACACAAGCATCCTCCAAAAGGGCCTCATAGAAACAGACAACTGGTGCCAGAGACATGGCCTCAAGCTAAACACCAAAAAGTGTATAGTCATCCCCTTTGGCAAAAACAAAGTGCCCACAAATTACCACATAGGTGGTAATCCATTAAGTACAGAAGTCATTAGGGACCTGGGGACCCAAGTTGATAGCAATCTCTCATTTGACAACCACATGGCCAAAGTAGTTAGAAAAACATTTTATATAGCCCACCTAATCATGAAGGGATTCACATCTAGATAAGGGGAGGTCATCGTACCTCTTTACTCATCCCTCATCAGGCCCATAATTGAGTACAATGCCCCTTTTGGGATGTACCTTACCAGACACCTGCAGCAACTGGAAAGACCCCAAAAGTACCTCACCAAGAGGATCAAAGGGCTCAAACAGATGCCATATGCTGCCCGGTTAAAGAAACTCTAGCTCTACTCAGTGGCATACCGCCTGCTCAGAGGCGATCTGTGCCAGACGTATAAAGCCATGTCCAACCCGGAATTAATGGACATGCTGCACCTCAGAAAATCCAAATCCCATCGAGCTATGCGCTCGAGAAACTTGAACCTCAGCACTGAAATAAATAGGAGATGCTGGAGGGACAGATTCATAACCCAGAGGCTCCCTTCACTCTGGAATAAAATCCCAGTCCAGGTTAGGCAGAGTCCCACATTGACTCTCTTCAAGAGGAATCTTGATGAGTGGATCGGAGATCGTAGGTTTACCCCGGCTATCACTTCTGTGTCACTGTTGGGCAGAGGCACAGTATACTAACCTCAAAAAAAGGCATAGCAAAATTAATTTAAAATGGGTGGCGAAAGCCAAACACACTCTGGCTAGGCTTATAAATGCCCTAGGGCAGATAGCCTAGTATGAACCTATGAACCTATGTGCTTTTACAGTTGAAGAAAGATATTTGCCATAAAAAGAATAACAAAAGGAAATGGCTTTGAAATCCAGGAATAAATGATTTGCTTAGAAATAGCCAAACCCATAGTCCTGGGATGAAAAGAAACAAAAAAATGCGAATAACCTTAGTTTTACCTAAATAATATATTATATAAATGCCATAGATATAAGCAACTTGCTGGCTGACAGATTCAATGAAAATTTCACTCCTCTGCCCCCCCCCCCCATCAGTAAATCATGACATTCCCAGTACCCGCCCCTTTCCCCTTATATCTAGGGATCAGGTCATCACTGCTCTCTCAAAGGCAAAAAACACAGCCTCCATGGGACCTGAAAACATCCCAGGCTGCATCCTACATGAACTCAGGCAGGAACTTGCAGCACCATTAGGCACCCCATTCAACCAAAGCCCGAGTACTGGTTTTGTCCCAGCTGAGTGGAGGACAGCCACAGTGTCATACCTTTACAAAAAGCTGGAGCACCCACTGATCTGGGAAATTGTAGACCCATAAGCCTAACTAGTCTGATCTGCAAGGCCATGGAACAGATTATCATGGACCTCATAAACAAGGGTATTGGCAACCTCCAAACACTCAATCCCACACAGTTTAGCTTCATCAAGGGGAGGTAATATCTGTTAAATTTGGTCGACTTTTTTGAGGCAGTCACCAAAGCCATGGATGAGGGGAAGACAGTGCACACTGCCTACCTTGATCTGGCTAAAGCCTTTGACACTATTCCCCACTCGGGCATAATAGATAAATTCTCTCAACTATGGTATGTTACCAGATGGGTAGCCAACTGGCTCACTGATAGAACCCAACTAGTCAAAATACAGGAAGCCGCCTCAAGCAGTAGACCCGTATCAAGTGGCGTACACCAGGGTTTGGTCTTGGGGCCTCTGTTATTTGGGATATACTTTTCTGAGGTACAGGCCAAAACCAGTGGGCTATGGCTGACCAAGTTTGCAGATGACTGCAAGTTGGGAGCTATCATCAATTCCCCTAGTGATGTGGACATCCTCCAAGAGGGTCTCACCCAAACAAGTGACTGGTGCCAGAAACACAGCCTCAAGCTGAACACAAAAAAATGCATCATCATCCCCTTTGGGGGAGAGAGATGTCCCCACAAATTACCACATTAATAACAATGTTCTAAGCATGCAGTCAGTCATGAGGGATTTGGGCACTCAGATTGATAGTAGCCTGACTTTTGACCATCATGTTGCTTCCATTGTATGGTAAAATTTCTACATGGCCCACCTCATAAGTAAGGGTACCTCATCCCGGGACAAGGAGGTCATAATATCAAGGCCCATTATTGAGTACAGGGCCCCATTTGGCATGTACCTCACAAAGCACATGCAGCAGCTGTGGAGACCACAGAAGTTCCTCACCAGGAGAATCCAGGGCCTCAAAATCTACCATACACAGATAGGCTAAAAGTCCTATGCCTCTACTCTGTTGCACACAGACTCCTCAGAGGTGACCTTTGTCTGGCATACAAGGCGATCTCGGACCCCACATTGATGGGACTGCTGCATATTTGCAAGTCAAGCTCCACTTGAGTAACCTACACACGTGGCCTCAACCTGGTCTGTGATGGTGTGGTTTTGCAGCGGTAGCATTGTTGCCTCACAGCAAGAGGTTCTCTGGTTAGATTCTCGGCTGGGGTGCCTTCCATGTGGAGTCGGCATGTCCTCCCTGTGTTCATGTGGGTTTCCTCTGGGTGTTCTGGTTTCCTCCCACGTTACAAAGACATGCATCTGGAGCATTTCTCCCCGGGCTTCAGCTGAAAATTGGCTCATTCCAAGTCGGACTTTCCTGGTTAACAAATGTTAAATAAATAAATTAATCAATAGGAGTTGCTGCCAGGGCAGATTTGTGTCCCGGAGACTTCCCCATCTATGGAATAAACTCCCTCTCCACGTCAAGCAGAGTAACTCTTTTACCCCCTTTTTAAGTACGTTCTGGATAACTGGATGGGAAATAGGAAATATATCCCCAAGATTCCACCCGTGTCCCTGCTAAGCATCGGGTGCTGATTTGTCTATGCATGGACTAAACTCTTGGCTAGACTTATAAGGGCATCAGGGGCAATAGCCTAGTAACTTCCTATGAGCTGTCTATGCAAGTCCAAGGTGTAAAAAATCCTTAGTGGCAGACTGTGGAAAAAGAAAAAAGAGGGAAGATGAATAGACTAATTAAGGGACAACTCGGTTATCACTTTAGGCATAAATGAAGGATTCATACAAAGAGACACCCTGTCTATGAAAAACTGATGAAAGATGAATAGCTATGAGAGTACGAAGTTCAGATGCTCTTGGCAGAAGTGAGAGGCAAAAGAACAGTTTTCCAATGTAAGGAAGCTGAAAGAAGGATCAAAGGGACCTGAGTCAAGTTTTCAAGCACAAAACTGAGGTCCCAAGAAGGCGGGATGGGCTTTCTGTGAGACCTGATATGAAGAATGCCCTTAAGAAATTGCTTGACCTCAAACCTAGATGCCAGAGGAGGAATCAAGGGCAGAAAAGCAGAAATTGCTGACACGTGAGTTCTTACTGAAAAATATGCCAACCCAGCATGGAGCAGATCACACAAAGAGAGAACCAAATAAACCTCCACAGACAGGGGATCCTGATGGTGAGAGTGGCACCAGACAGAAAACCTTTTCCATTTTCACATATAAGATTTTTTGGTAGTGGGTTTCCTGGCCTCCTGCAGAACCTAACAAATATTTTCAGAGAAGAGATGTCTAAACAGGATCATAACCATATCACCCACAGTGTCATTTGCAGAGTGGACAGGTAAGGATGGACAAGAGATTTCTTGTTTTTATGTGAGAAGATCCAAGCAGTGAGGTAACTTGTGATGATTGCTCCTGCCAAGTGAGAAAGAAGGGGAAACCAATGCTGTCTGGGTCAAAAGGGGGTCCCCAGCAAGACTTTGGGAGATTCCTGCCTGATCTTGTGCAGAACTCATGGTAAAAGAGGTAGGGGAGGAAAAGTGCACAGAAACATTCCCTTCCAAGGAAAAGACAGGGCATCCACTTTCTAAGTCAGAGGACTTGGGACTCTGGAACAGAATAGTGGAAGTTGTCTGTTTGCGGGGGTAAAAATATCTACCTGAGGAATACCCACCGATTGACAATGTCCAGGAACACATCTCTGAAGCATCCATTCATCAGCTTATGTTCTGGACCTGTTCAAAGAGCCTGCCACAAATTTGTGCCTGAAGGAATGTAAACTACCAAAAGTCACTTGATGCTGGATAGCTACATCCCAGATGTGAAGAGCTAGGACCTCATGCTTCCCCAACATTTACTGGCATACCACACCACTGTGGTATTGTCTGTAAAAACCTTGAGAAGCTCAGGATGAGAGAGAGAATGAAAAACTTGCAGAGTGAAAAGCAGAACTCTCATCTCTTTTATGTTGATATGGTCTGACCTCTGATGAGGAGGCCAGAAACTCTGTGGACCTTTAAGTGTCCACATGAAGCTCTCCACCCCATGTCTGAGGTATCCATAAACAGCTCTTGAGAGGGAATGAAAAGGAAGCCCTGGGCTGAGGGAGAATTGATGAATCCACCACTGAAGCTTGAGCTTGAGGCAAGGAAGAAACAGGACAGCAACTCCATGTGGTTGCAATATTGGAGCTTCACTGATTTAAGGTACCATTGAAATTCCACATATGGAGTCTGGTGAGAGGTAGCATGGTAGTGGTGAAGGCCATAAATCCCAGAACCCTGAGAAATTATCTCCCTTGCTGAGACAGAAGACAGAGGATGAAGAGACTAGAAAAAGGTTGTCAGGGAAAGAACTCTGGGGGCAGAAAGATGCCAGCATGGAACAGTCTGAAGCTTGCACTTGAAAATATGATCATGGGAAAGTATCAGAATTGATTTTTGGAGGTTTATGGTGAACCTCAGATTGTGTAAAAGACAAATTATAAACTGGAGATCTTGCAACAGACTGCAGGTAAAAGGAGCTTGAATGAGTAGATTGTCTAGGTAGGGATACATCTGTACACCCCAAAGCTTACAGAAAGTAATGACTGGAGCGAGGCATTTGGGAGGTACCCTTGTGGCATAAACCAGCCAAATGGCAAAGCAGAGAACTGAAAAGGCAAGGGAGACACAGAGAAACAAAAAATGTCCTGTAAATGGGGGTGTGAACATATGCATACTTGAGGAACAGAAAAAACATAAAATTCTGGGAAAAAAGATGAAGAGGAAACAAGGTCTGCAGAGACAACATCAGAAAAGAAGAAATCTTGAGAAAGATGTTGAGCAGAGAGAGATCCAAAATTGGTCTCCATGTGCCATCCATCTGAGGAAGCAAAAACATTCTGGAGTAAAAGCCTTTCCCCACCTGGGAGGATGGAATGAGTTGAATGGTGTCCTGATCCAACAGGAATTGCATAACCTTTGGCAAATGGGGAAGCTGTTCTTGAGAATGTTGAGGAATGCCTAAAAAGGGAGGGAATACTAAAAAAATAAAATATCCCTGATGGATAATCAACAGCACCAAGAATCTGAGGTGATCCAATGCCAATTTGGAAGAGACAAAGAAAGGTGATGTGACAGGGGACCAGGCTGAGGGAAAGGGATGGCCAAATGTCAAATAGAACGAGGCTTGCCCTGAAAAGTAGGATGCTGGGAAGGAGGAGTCTGAGTAGACTTAGCAGAAGGAACGTGCCTATAACTCTTCTTACCACTGGGGATAAGGGGCAAGTCTGTTTATGAACAAAGGCAGACATAGAGGGATAATTCCTTTTGAATTTAGTAATAGGCAAAATTAAAATATGTTTAAATTCCTGCAAAGCCTTTTCCTTATCATGGAGGGATTTAAATAAGTCAGCAGCACCCATCCCAAAAAGGCTTTTGTTATTCAGAGATGCATTCAAAAGCTTGGCCTTAACATTTTCAAGTAAAGTCTGAAGATGTAGCCATTAACACCACCTCATCACTGAACCAAAAGCAGCAGCACTGGAAGCCCCCTCAACCTCCCTTCAGGAATATCATCAAATATAACTCTCTCTACTATCACTAGGGATCAGGTCCTTAATGCTCTCTTTAAGACTAAGAACACTGCATCAATGAGTCCAGACAATATCTCAGGATGCCTTCTAAAGAGCATGAAACATGACCTGTCAAGGCATCTGGAATTACTATTTTACTGTAGCCTCCAAACAGGCTTCATGCCTCATGAATGGAGAAAGGCAACAGTCATCCCTCTGCACAAAGGTGGGCCATCTAAAGGGATTGGAAACTACAGACCCATATGTCTCACTAGTCTTATATATAAATCCATGGAAAGAATTATCATGGAGATGATCAACAGAGATATGCTAAATCTCCAGACAATGGACCCAACCCAGTTTGGTTTCGTCAAGGGCAGATCATGCCTTCTCAGCCTGGTGGACTTCTTTGAAAAGGTCACCAAAGCAATGGATGAGGGCAAAATCATTCACACTGTCTACCTTGACCTGGCCAAGGCATTTGACACAATACCCCACTCAGGCATTGTTGACAAACTCATGAGGTTAGGTACAAACCCGTAGGTCACCTGGTGGATAGCCAAGTGTCTCTCAGACAGGGCTCAGGAAGTTAGAATTGGGGAGTCCACCTCTACAAAGAGGCCAGTCACAAGTGGAGTCCCTCAGAGATCAGCCCTTGGACCCCTACATTTTGGCACTTACTTATCAAAACTCAAGGCCAATGTCAGTGGTCTCTGGCTGACTAAATTTGAAGATGATTGTACATTAGGAGATGTCATTGAACCTCATACAGACACAAATGTTCTACAGGAGGGGCTGACACAGAAACAACTGGTGTCAGATCCATGGACTAAAACTAAATGCCAAGAAATGCATAATAGTATCCTTAAGGAAGTCATCAATCCCTTGTAACTATCATATTGACAACACACCCTTTAGAGTTGACCCATTAAGTCAATGACTTAGGGACACACACAGATAGTAATCTAGCCTTTGACCGTCATGTGTCTACAATGGTGAGTAAATCATTGAATGTTGTGCAATTTCCAAACAAAGGTATGGCATCCAAGTCCAAGAAAGTCATTGTTCCACTGTATTTGGCATTCATCAGACCTGTCATTGAGTATAATGCCACCTTTGGTATGTACCTAACCGGGCATATCCAACAACTGGAATGCCCACAGAGATTACACACTAAAAGAATACAGGGTGTAAGTAAAATGTCCTGCGCAGACTGCCTCAAGGCTCTATCCCTGGATTCGGTCTCCTACAGGATTTTGAGGGGAGATCAATGCCTGGAATACAGGGCATTGTCAGAACCCACTCTGATGGACCACCTGCATATCGGCAAAACAAACAGCACCAGAATTACCCATTCTAAAGACTTAAACCTTGTCTGTGATATAAATAGGACTTGCTGGATATATATATATATATATATATATATATATATATATATATATATATATATATATATATATATATGTTTATATATATATATATATATATATATATA